>NC_048567.1:11094876-11257376 GCF_013265735.2 Oncorhynchus mykiss | reverse complement strand
ATTTGTTTTGGATACTGCTTCAGTGAGTATGGTAATGATGATGATGATGATGATGATTATGATGTATGCCCAGCAATTAGCATTGAACACACGCCCACACGCCCACGCACGCGCACGCACACGCACACATACGTACACACACACACACACACACACACACACACACACACACACACACACACACACACACACACACACACACACACACACACACACACACACACACACACACAGGCTTTGACTTCCTCTGATGAGACCCCAAACCCATCTTATGAACTGGAGCCTCATAACACAATCTATTACCAATGTCAACGTTGATGATGTCATATCGATCAGTAGCTATGTTTCAAAAGACATCCTGTATACCCAGTGAAGTGCACTACTTTTGACCAGAGCCCTGAGTGTGTGTGTGTGTGTGTGTGTGTGTGTGTGTGTGTGTGTGTGTGTGTGTGTGTGTGTGTGTGTGTGTGTGTGTGTGTGTGTGTGTGTGTGTGTGTGTGTGTGTGTGTGTGTGTGCGTGTGCGTGCGTGTTTTGATATTTGCCCAGTGATTTGTCCTCTGCTTACCCCAGTGTCAGGATATGTGGTCCAGCCAAGCTCCGAGGTAGACTCTGTTGTGTCCAGCAGCATCACTGAAAGAGAGAGAGAGGGAGCGAGATACAGAGAGAGAGATACAGAAAGAGAGATACAGAGAGATATACAGAGAGAGAGAGGGAGAGATACAGAGAGAGAGGGAGAGATACAGAGAGAGTGAGAGAGATACAGAGACAGACAGAGAGAGAGAGAGAGAGAGAGAGAGAGAGAGAGAGAGATATGGGAGAATAGAAGTTATAAAAGTGACAACCAGAGCATTGATTTTCCACGTGAGGAAATGGTTGGTGAACCACTCCACTAGTGCATAACACCAACGGCATCTGGAGAAGAAGCCTAACTACCATTTAGTTTCATGCAGTAACTTTGAGTGCCTGCAACAGCATTCTATAAGCCCTTGGATGTCAGCTATTTTAGGATTAGGGAAGCAACATAGTCCATAACTCAGTCATTATTTGACATGAGAGAGAGAGAGAGAGAGAGAGAGAGAGAGAGAGAGAGAGAGAGAGAGAGAGAGAGAGAGAGAGAGAGAGAGAGAGAGAGAGAAAGACAGAGAGAGACCCTCAGTCTGCTTCAATCATTCCTTGTAAAGTTTTTGAAGAGTGAGTGATTGAACAGACGACTAAACAGACCAGTGTTCAGAACACATGCAGTGTTGATGGTTGATGGAGGAACACATGACACGTGATTGATGCTGACATCAGCACAGACAGGGTTAACACAGAGCAAACACACTGTCTGCCTCCATCACACACTGCACTAATCAGCTAACCTAATTAAGCATGCAGACATACACCTACGTGTACGCAGACACACACGCACACATGCGTGTACACACACACAAACACACACATGAACACACAGAAAGAGAGAGAGAGAGAGACAGAGTGACAGAGTGACAGAGAGAGAGATGAGAGAGACTGACACAGAGGCAGAGAGCGACAGAGAGCGACAGAGAGAGAGATGAGAGACTGACACAGAGAGAGAGAGATGAGAGACTGACACAGAGAGAGACAGAGAGCTGAAGGCTACATCACACAGATACAGAAACTATCCTCTGTTTACAAATGAATAATTTCTGCATTTCAGCCATAACATTTGAATGTATTATCATTTCTAATTAATGTTACAGAGTTTTCTGCATGAGAGGGGAAGATCGTTCTGTCTTTTTCTCCAACAGAAACAGATAGAGATAAAGTGGGAGAGACTGTCACCTAAATGATGATCACGGAGATAGAATGTGATCTGAAAAGGTGGTTTGCCTAGACAGATAACACAGTGACCCACGCTAAGGAGATGCTTTAAACTTTCTCTCTCTCTCTCTCTCTCTCTCTCTCTCTCTCTCTCTCTCTCTCTCTCTCTCTCTCTCTCTCCCTATCTCTTTCCCCTCTCCCTCTCTCTCCCCTCTCCCTCTCTCTCTCCCCTCTCCCTCTCTCTCTCTCTCTCTCTTCCCTCTCCCTCTCTCTCTCTCCCCTCTCCCTCTCTCTCTCCCCTCTCCCTCTCTCTCTGTTGATCAGTACTCAACCTTAAAACACAAGAAACTGATATAAGTCTTAGCCAGTGTCATGACATGCCCTGGGGCACACTGTGTTATTTCACCCAATAGATACGGGAGTTTATCAAAATTGGATTTGTTTTCGAATTCTTTGTGGATCTGTGTAATCTGAGGGAAATATATCTCTAATATGGTCATATATTTGGCAGGAGGTTAGGAAGTGCAACTTAGTTTCCAACTCACTTTGTGGGCAGTGTGCACATAGCCTGTCTTCTCTTGAGAGCCATGTCTGCCTACGGTGGCCTTTCTCAATAGCAAGGCTATGCTCACTGAGTCTGTACACAGTCAAAGCTTTCCTTAAGTTTGGGTCAGTTACAGTGGTCAGGTATTCTGCCACTGTGTACTCTCTGTTTAGTGCCAAATATAATTCTAGTTTGCTCTGTTTTGTTAATTCTTTCTTTTAAGTAAATATATTTTTGTTTTCTCATGATTTGGTTGGGTCTAATTGTGTTGCTGTCCTGGGGCTCTGTGGGGTCTGTTTGTGTTTTCTCTCTCTCTCCACGGTTGTATGACTTTACGACAGGTCATAAATACCTGGTAGAAACTGTCATGCAATATTGAGAGAGTCTACCAGAACAAAGGACCTTATTTTGTTCAAAACTCCTAATCCCCAAAACAATATTTCTACTTTTGAGAATGTGGGACTGGTCTGTGGACATTTAGGGGACAGTAATGATGAGTGTATTTCATTTGGTGACCTCATGAAGGACAGGAAACACACATCTCTTAAAGTGTACATTTCCCAGCTGTTAGGTTTATATCTAAATATTGTGAAACATATGTGATTAAACATGAAACTATTTGTGAAAATATGTAATGTGATGTTAACCTCTTGAAACTAGGGGGCACTATTTTTTATTTTTGTAAAAATAACGTTCCCAAAGTAAACCGCCTATTTCTCAGGACCAGATGCTAGAATATGCATATACAGAAGCGTAGGATAAATACAGGGGGCATATACAGTGCCTTGCGAAAGTATTCGGCCCCCTTGAACTTTGCGACCTTTTGCCACATTTCAGGCTTCAAACATATATTTTACTTATATTTACTTATACTTTATATTATACATACTGTATTTTTTTGTGAAGAATCAACAACAAGTGGGACACAATCATGAAGTGGAACGACATTTATTGGATATTTCAAACTTTTTTGACAAATCAAAAACTGAAAAATTGGGCGTGCAAAATTATTCAGCCCCTTTACTTTCAGTGCCGCAAACTCTCTCCAGAAGTTCAGTGAGGATCTCTGAATGATCCAATGTTGACCTAAATGACTAATGATGATAAATACAATCCACCTGTGTGTAATCAAGTCTCCGTATAAATGCACCTGCACTGTGATAGTCTCAGAGGTCCGTTAAAAGCGCAGAGAGCATCATGAAGAACAAGGAACACACCAGGCAGGTCCGAGATACTGTTGTGAAGAAGTTTAAAGCCGTATTTGGATACAAAAAGATTTCCCAAGCTTTAAACATCCCAAGGAGCACTGTGCAAGCGATAATATTGAAATGCAAGGAGTATCAGACCACTGCAAATCTACCAAGACCTGGCCGTCCCTCTAAACTTTCAGCTCATACAAGGAGAAGACTGATCAGAGATGCAGCCAAGAGGCCCATGATCACTCTGGATGAACTGCAGAGATCTACAGCTGAGGTGGGAGACTCTGTCCATAGGACAACAATCAGTCGTATATTGCACAAATCTGGCCTTTATGGAAGAGTGGCAAGAAGAAAGCCATTTCTTAAAGATATCCATAAAAAGTGTTGTTTATAGTTTGCCACAAGCCACCTGGGAGACACACCAAACATGTGGAAGAAGGTGCTCTGGTCAGATGAAACCAAAATGGAACTTTTTGGCAACAATGCAAAACGTTATGTTTGGCGTAAAAGCAACACAGCTCATCACCCTGAACACACCATCCCCACTGTCAAACATGGTGGTGGCAGCATCATGGTTTGGGCCTGCTTTTCTTCAGCAGGGACAGGGAAGATGGTTAAAATTGATGGGAAGATGGATGGAGCCAAATACAGGACTATTCTGGAAGAAAACCTGATGGAGTCTGCAAAAGACCTGAGACTGGGACGGAGATTTGTCTTCCAACAAGACAATGATCCAAAACATAAAGCAAAATCTACAATGGAATGGTTCAAAAATAAACATATCCAGGTGTTAGAATGGCCAAGTCAAAGTCCAGACCTGAATCCAATCGAGAATCTGTGGAAAGAACTGAAAACTGCTGTTCACAAATGCTCTCCATCCAACCTCACTGAGCTCGAGCTGTTTTGCAAGGAGGAATGGGAAAAGTGCAAAACTATGTGCAAAACTGATAGAGACATACCCCAAGCGACTTACAGCTGTAATCGCAGCAAAAGGTGGCGCTACAAAGTATTAACTTAAGGGGGCTGAATAATTTTGCACACCCAATTTTTCCGTTTTTGATTTGTTAAAAAATTTGAAATATCCAATAAATGTCGTTCCACTTCATGATCGTGTCCCACTTGTTGTTGATTCTTCACAAAAAAATACAGTTTTATATCTTTATGTTTGAGGCCTGAAATGTGGCAAAAGGTCGCAAAGTTCAAGGGGGCCGAATACTTTCGCAAGGCACTGTAATTGACAGCTTAGGGTAGAAAACACTCTAAAGTTTCCAAAACTGTCAAAATATTGTCTGTGAGTTTAACAGAACTGATATTGCAGGCTAAAGCCTAAGAAAAATCCAATCAGGAAGTGACTCATGTTTTGAAACCGTTGTGTTCCTATGCAACCCTATTGGCCACTGAAAGGGATATCAACCAGATTCCTATTTCTACATATTCCACAGCATTTTTTCTACAGCATTTTGACGTAGTTTCACGCCTTTATGTTGAAGAATGAGCGTAAACGACTACATTGCGTAAGTGGCCAGCTGAGGGCTCGCAGAGTAATTCTTGCGTAAAAGACAGAGGTAGTCATTTTTCCTCTCGCTCCTACTGAAAAGCCAATTGTCCCCATTGATATATTATCTAATAGATATTTGAAAAGCACCTTGAGGATTGATTATAAAAAACGTTTGCCATGTTTCTGTCGATATTATGGATATAATTTGTATTTTTTGGGGGCGTTGTCGTGACTACTATTTCCGGTGGATTTCTGAACATAACGTGACAAACAAACGGAGGTATTTTGGGTATAAAAATAATCTTTATGGAACAAAAGGAACATTTGCTGTCTAACTGGGAGTCTCGTCAGTGAAAACATCCAAAGATCATCAAAGGTAAACGGTTAATTTGATTGCTTTTCTGATTTTCGTGACCAAGCTTCCTGCTGCTAGCTGGACATAATGCTATGCTAGGCTATCGATAAACTTACATAAACGCTTGTCTTGCTTTGGCTGTAAAGCATAATTTCAAAATCTGAGATGGCAGGGTGATTAACAAAAGGCTAAGCTGTGTTTCACTATATTTCACTTGTGATTTCATGAATATGAATATTTTCTAGTAATATTTTTTGACCGTTGCGCTATGCTAATTAGTGTAGTTGATGACATTTGGGTAGTTGGGTAGTTCCTTCTAAATGAGAGTATGGGTTTTCATATAAAATGAACCAAATCAATGGCCACGCCCACGTGAGCATAGACATTACGTCGACGTCATGGAACCGCCCTTTTCTACTGAAGTGTATAATACCCGCTCCTGATGAAATTCACATTAGGCTAGAAAACATGCAGCTGACGCTTCATGTGAAATGGTTTATCCTACAACTATACCACAGGACAAGTCAGACAATTCTACAGTTCTATAGGCCACGGAGACCATACAGCTGTAGTTTGGCTACATGGTGTCATGTTCTGACCCTAGTTCTTGGGTTATTTGTTTGTTTTAGTTGGTCAGGACGTGACTTGGTTGGGCATTCTATGTTTTGTGTTTCTAGGTTGGTTTTCTGTGTTCGGCCTAGTATGGTTCTCAATCAGAGGCAGGTGTCGTTAGTTGTCTCTGATTGAGAATCATACTTAGGTAGCCTGGGTTTTCACTGTTGTTTTGTGGGTGATTGTTGTGTTTGTTAGCCACACGGTACTGTTTCGGTTTTGTTCACGTTTATTGTTTTGTATTTCATTGAGTGTTCAGTTTATGTTTTTTAAATAAACAACCATGGACACTTACCACGCTGCACATTGGTCCTCCGATCCTTCTCGCCTCTCCTCCTCAGGCGAAGAGGAGGAGGAAAAACCTTACAGAATCACCCACCAACCAAGGACCAAGCGGCGTGGTAACAGACAGCGGCAGCAGCAGCAGCAGCAGCAGCGGCCAGCATCACAAGACTCCTGGACATGGGAGGAGATTTTGAACAGAGAAGGACCCTGGGCACAGGCTGGGGAATATCGCCGCCCAAAAGCAGAGCTGGAGGCAGCGAAAGCTGAGCGGCAGCGATATGAGGAGGCAGCACGGCAGCACGACAGGTACGAGAGGCAGCCCCAAAAATATTTGGGGGGAGGCACACGAGGAGTGTGGCTAAGCCAGGTAGCAGACCTGAGCTCACTCCTCGTGCTTATTATAAGCAGCTCGTTACTGGTCAGGCACCGTGTTATGCGATTAAGCGCACGGTGTCGCCAGTATGTGCCCATAGACCGGTGCGCTATAGGGCAGCCCCCCGAAAGTGTCATGCAAGTGTGGGCATCCAGCCAGGGCGTATGGTGCCTGCTCAGCGTGTCTGGTTGCCGGTACGCCGTTTCGGTCCAGGGTATCCTGCGCCGGCTCTGCGTGCTGTGTCTCCGGGGCGCTGGGAGGGTGCACTGCGTCCTATGCCTGCGCTCCGCTCGTGCCGGGCAAATGTGGGAGTGGAGCCTAAGGGAGAGGTGCGTGTAGTAGGCACTAGATCTCCCGTGCTTACCCACAACCCTGTTCAACCTGTGCCTGCACTCTGGAGGGTTCGGGCTAGAGTAGTTATCCAGCCTGGGGGAGTGGTGCCAAGGCTGCGCACCAGAGCTCCAGTGCTCCCCCACAGCCCGGTCCTTCAGGTGCCTCCTCCTGTCCTGTGGCAGCCCCACGCACCAGGTTGTCTCTCTGTCTCCTCCCTACAGGGTCTCCCGCCTGTGCAGAGCTGCTAGAGTCTCCCGTCTGGCCAGTGCTGCTAGAGTCTCCCGCCTGTTCAGAGCTGCTAGAGTCTCCCGCCTGTCCAGAGCTGCTAGAGTCTCCCGTCTGTCCTGAGCCGCCAGAGCCACCAGTCTGTCATGAGCCGCCAGAGCCACCAGTCAGCATGGAGCCGCCAGAGCCGCCAGTCAGCATGGAGCCGCCAGAGCCGCCAGTCAGCCAGGAGCCGTCAGAGCCGCCAGTCAGCCAGGAGCTGCCAGAGTCGCCAGCCAGCCAGGAGCTGCCAGAGTCGTCAACCAGCCAGGAGCAGCCAGAGTAGTCAAATAGCCAGGAGCTGGCAGAGCCGTCAGTCAGCCAGGAGCTGCCAGAGCCGTCAGTCAGCCAGAAGCTGCCAGAGCCGTCAACCAGCCTGAGCTACCTCTCAGTCCTGAGCTACCCCTCAGTCCTGAGCTACCCCTCAGTCCTGAGCTACCCCTCAGTCCTGAGCTACCCCTCAGTCCTGAGCTACCCCTCAGTCCTGAACTACCCCTCAGTCCGGAGCTGCCCCTCTGTCCGGAGGAGTTTGTTAAGTCCGGAGGTGTACCTCAGTCCTGTGGGCCTATTTATTAAGGTTCCCAGGTCAGGGTCGGCGGCAAGGGTCGCCGTTCCTAGGAGGCCACAGAGGCGGACTAAGACTATGGTGGAGTGGGGTCCACTTCCAGCGCCAGAGCCGCCACCGCAGACAGATGCCCACCCAGACCCTCCCCTTTAGGTTCAGGTTTTGCGGCCGGAGTCCGCACCTTGGGGGGAGGGGGGTACTGTCACATTGTGACCCTAGTTCTTGTGTTATTTGTTTGTTTTAGTTGGTCAAGATGTGAGTTGGGTGGGCATTCTATGTTTTGTGTTTCTAGGTTGCTTTTCTGTGTTCGGCCTAGTATGGTTCTCAATCAGAGGCAGGTGTCGTTAGTTGTCTCTGATTGAGAATCATACTGAGGTAGCCTGGGTTTTCACTGTTGTTTTGTGGGTGATTGTTTCCGTGCCTGTGTTTGTTAGCCACACGGTACTGTTTCGGTTTTGTTCACGTTTATTGTTTTGTATTTCATTGAGTGTTCAGTTTATGTTTTTTAAATAAACAACCATGGACACTTACCACGCTGCGCATTGGTCCTCCGATCCTTCTCGCCTCTCCTCCTCAGAGGAAGAGGAGGAGGAAAACCCTTACACATGGATGGAAATGGTTAAACTCTGAGACTATCGATCACTACAAAACAAGAGCAAATCTTAGACACATAATTACTAGTCTACAGCTAGAATTTATATAAGGCTAGAACGAGAATACCGACAACCCCCGAAGCATCTATTATATGAGAACATTTCCAAATGGTACTCTGAAAAAGTTAACCAGAGACTCTGATGAACTCTACAGGACTATCGAGGATTCCAACAGAGAAGACAACAACAACATACGGGTGTAAATATATAAATTGCAATCATTCTCGAATGAGCTGCCGTTCATATGCAAAGGATTAGCATTTCAAGGAATATAATTCTAGACTGTGTGTAGTCTTTCCCTCTCTCTCAGTCCCCACCCCTTTCCCTTGTCTTCCAAGCCGTCATATCGGCTTAGCCCACAAGATACTTTTCTATCACTGTTAGTAACCAATATCTACTGTCTGTTTGTGATGTATTTCTGTGATTATTTAGTTAGTTAATAAATAAATAAATAAATAAGGCAATTTGTATATTGCTGATTCATTATGGAAACTAGGGTCCGTGCAGATAACCAAGAATTTTATGACGTTTGGAATGAGACTAATGAGGTAACAATTAATAATTAATTCATTGAAGACTAATTGATCAGATATTAAAATATCTGAAGTGTTATATTCAGAAAATTATAACTTTAATCTCGACATTTTCAGTGGTGCTCCGATTTCCTAGTTAATTAATGTTTACATGATAAGTTTAATCACGTAATAATTCAACCTAGGGAACTGATTTGATATAAATAACAGTCTTCACATTTAATGATAGTCACAAACACGACACCAGCATCAAATCCACTACATTGACCCCACCCCCCCCCCCCCCTTGCTCTGTACCTCCTTCTCTCTCTCCCTCTTTCTCTCGTAAAGAGATTTATTCTGGATTATGGTCGCAGATGGAGACCTCCACAAATCTGGCCTTCAATTCCCGCCCCACATGCCCGTCTCCCTCCCTCCCTCCCTCCCTCCCTCCCTCCCTCCCTCCCTCCCTCCCTCATGATCTCATGTTACACTAAAGTAAACCAGGATCTCTCTCTCTCTCTCTCTCTCTCTCTCCTTCTTTCTCTCTCTTTGTCTTTCTCTTTCTGTCTTTCTCCCTCTCTTTCTCTCTCCTTCTCTTTCTCTCTCTCTCTCTCTTTCTCTCTCTTTCACTTTCTCTCTCTTTCTCTTTCTCTTTCTGTCTTTCTCTCTCTCTTTCCTTCTCTTTTTCTCTCACTCTTTCTTTTTCTCTCTCTAGGTGTCTCTCTGTCTGTCTCTGTCTCCTTCTGTCTCTGTCTGCTTCTGTCTCTGTCTCCTTCTGTCTCTGTCTCTGCCTGTCTGTCTCTCTCTCTTTGTCTCTCTCTGTCTCTCTCTGTCTCTCTCTCTGTCTCTCTGTCTCTCTCTCTCTCTCTGATACACACTGACTGATCCTTCCAGATTATTATTATAGATTATATTTTTAGTGCTTTAAACAGTATAACCACTGCACATGCATACACGCAAATATACACACACAGCAAACACACACAACAAACTCCCATTGTCTCATGCACATGTACACATACAATACCAGTTAAAAGTTTGGATCTCCTCATTCAAGGATTTGTCTTTATTTTTTACAATTTTCTACATTGTAAAATAATAGTGAAGACATCAAAACTATGAAATAACACATATGGAATCATGTAGTAACCAAACAAATGTTAAACAAATCAAAATATATTTACATTTTATATTCTTCAAAGCAGCCACCCTTTGCCATGATGACAGCTTTTCTACACTCTTGGCATTCTCTCAACCAGCTTCATGAGGAATGCTTTTTCCAACAGTCTTGAAGGAATTCCCACATATGCTTAGCACTCTTCAAACCCTGTGGTCCAACTCCGCTGTCCAATCCCAAACCATCTCAATTGGGTTGAGGTCGGGTGATTGTGGAGGCCAGGTCATCTGATGCAGCACTCCATCACTCTCCTTATTTTTCAAATAACCCTTGCACAGCCTGGAGGTGTGTTGGGTCATTGTCCTGCTGAAATGATAGTCCCACTAAGCGCAAACCAGATGGGATGGTGTATCGCTGCAGAATGCTGTGGTTGCCGTGCTGGTTAGGTGTTCCTTAAATTCTAAATAAATCACAGACAGTGTCACCAGCAAAGCACCCCCACACCATCACGCCTCCTCCTCCATGCTTCACAGTGGGAACCACACATACGGAGATCACCCATTCACCTACTCTGTGTCTCACAAAGACACAGCGGTTGGAACCAAAAATCTAAAATTTGGACTCATCCGACCAAAGGACAGATTTCCACCACTCTAATGTCCATTGCTCGTGTTTCTTGGCCCAAGCAAGTCTCTTCTTATTATTGGTGTCCTTTAGCAGTGGTTTCTTTGCAGCAATTCGACCATGAAGTCCTGATTCACACAGTCTCCTCTGAACAGTTGATGTTGAGATGTGTCTGTTACTTGAACGCTGTGAAGCATTTATTTGGGCTGCAATTTCTGAGGCTGTTATCTCTAATGAACTTATCCTCTGCAGCAGAGGTAACTCTGGGTCTTTCTTTCCTGTGGCGGTCCTCATGAGAGCCAGTTTCATCATAGAGCTTGATGGTTTTTGCGACTGCACCTGAAGAAACTTTCAGTGTTCCTGACTTTCATGTGTTAAAGTAATGATGGACTGTCGTTTGTCTTTGCTTATTTGAGATGTTCTTGCCATAATATTGACTTGGTCTTTTACCAAATAGGGCTATCTGCTGTATACCACCCCTACCTTGTCACAACACAACTGATTGGCTCAAACGCATTAAGAAGGAGAGAAATGCAATCCATGTGACTTCCTCATGAAGCTGGTTGAGAGAATGCCAAGAGTGTGCAAACCTGTCATCAAGGCAAAGGGTGGCTACTTTGAAGAATCTCAAATATAAAATATATTTGGACTTGTTTAACATTTTTTTGTTTACTACATGATTCCATATGTGTCATTTCATAGTATTGATGTCTTCACTATTATTCTGCATTGTAGAAAATAGTAAAATAAAGAAAAACCCTTAAATGAGTAGGTGTGTCCAAACCTTTGACTGGTACTGTATATGCAAGCGCAAGAAGAATCTACAAGCATGCATACGCACACACACACACACACACACACACACACACACACACACACACACACACTCACACACACACAGACACACACACACGCACACACACACACGCACGCACGCACGCACGCACGCACGCACGCACATGCACGCACACACACACACACACACACACACACACACACACACACACACACACACACACACACACACACACACACACACACACACACACACACTCCTCATCATGCATTATGACCTCAGGAATACGGGGACTTTCTTTATCCTGGTAGAACACAACACTAAAGGATGTCTCATTTCACATTTAATTAACCCTCTACTTTGGACCAGATTCATGCATAAATCATAGAAATGTAATATTGATGTCTCTACTATTTAGCTTCTTGTCAGAGACGTGAAGAGCCGGGAATCTGACTCTCATATCTTACATCTCTTCTCTACGGAACTAAGCCTCACTTCAGCTAAGAGAACGGAAAGGTTATTTTCGGAGAATTGATGTCAATTCTGTTTCTGTCAGCTCTTCAAACTATCCTCCATGATGAAAATCAACCGCTCCATGACAGTTGGCGTTCAAATTGGCATTATATTTACAATGGAATATGTGTCGCTTGGAAATTATATTGGAACTAGTGCCAGAATTCAACTACTCTAGCGTGTTGCATGACAATACAAGGTTTGCCACTGAAACATTGACTACTCTCCTTTCAATTGCCTTTGTTTTTCAATATCACACAGCCCCAAGGGATAATTGTCTTTACAGAGTAGCGCTGAGCTCGGTGTCAATAACACACACTAATGAATGAATCACCTTATGGATGTAATATCATTATCTGCTGTGTGGTGACTGAGCCCTCTGGCTTGTCTTACATTATCAGCCTGCTGACTTTCCCTGACAGTATCGGTGGTTGAGGTGATATGTGTCTGTAGTCACTATCTGGCCCTGGTAGACAGGAAAGAATACGACTACTTCGTTACAGCACTTTCTGATCACAAATGGGATTTCAACCACAAACCCTCATCTTTAACGTTAATCCTAACATTACCCATAAACCATAAATTGAACAAATTCTAACATTTATTGTCACTCTATGTCACGCCCTGACCTTTTTATTCTCTATGTTTGGTTAGGTCAGGGTGTAACTCGGGTGGGAAAGTCTATGTTTTCTATTTCTTTGTTTTTGTCTTTGTTTTTGGTGTGTGTGGTTCCCAGTCAGAGGCAGCTGTCTATCGTTGTCTCTGATTGGGGATCACATAAGTTGTCATTTTCCTTTTGGGTAATTATTTATTTTCTGTGAGTGTTTGTGTGCGCTACGGTTGCGTCACGTTCTGATTCTGTTTTACCTGTTTTTTTGTGAAGGTTTCACTTCGATTAAAGATGTGGAATTACATGCACGCTGCGCCTTGGCTCATTTATGATAGGGAGTTTGAAGACAGAGAACGTGACAGAAGATCCCATAACCAAAGGACCAAGCAGCGTGGCCAGGAGGAGCAGGGATCCTGGGCCCGGGAGAAAGATGAGTGGAGGACATCCTGGACCTGGGAGGAGGTAATGGCAGGGGACAAGACCCTGCCATGGAATCAGGCGGAGGCAGCGAGAGAGGAACGGCGACGATACAAGGAGTTAAGACAACAACGGAAGCCCGAGGGGCAGCTCCCCCCCAAAAAAAGGGGGCACACGGGGAGATTGGCAGGGTTTAGACTTGAGACAACTCCCCGCGCTTACCGTGGGGAGTGTGTGACCGGTCAGGCACCGTGTTATGCGATGATGCGCACTGTGTCCCCCAGTGCGCCTTCACAGCCCAGTGCGTCCTGTGCCAACGCCCCGCATTTGCTAGGCGAAAGTAAGCATCCAGACAGGACGGGTTGTGCCAGCTCTACGCTCGAGACCTCCAGTGCGCCTCCACGGCCCTGTGTATCCGGTGTCTGCTCCACGCACCAGGCTTCCAGTGCATCTCCTCAGTCCGGTGAGACCGGTTCCGGCTCCACGTACCAGGCCTCCAGTGTGTCTCCCCAGCCTGGTAAGCCTTGTGGCAGCTCCACACACCAGGCTTCTTGTACGTCTCCTCAGTCCGGTGAGACCTGTTCCGGCTCCACGTACGAAGCCTCCAGTGATGATCCATGGCCCGAAGCCTCCAGTGATGATCCATGGCCCGAAGCCTCCAGCGATGGTCCCTGGTCCGGAGCCTCCAGTGACGGTTCCCAGTCCGGAGCCCCCAGCGATGGTCCCCAGTCTGGAGCCTGCAGCGACGGTCCCCAGGCCGGAGCCTGCAGCGATGATCTACGGTCCGGAGGTCCCGGCAACGATCCTTGCACCAGAGGCGCCACCGAAGTGGGGGGAGCCTCAAGCGGAGCGGGGTCTGTGTCCCGCACCAGAGCCCCCACCGAGAGTAGATGCCCACCCGGACCCTCCCCTATAGGTTCAGGTTTGCGGCCGGAGTCCACACCTTTTGGGGGGGGGGGGGGGGGGGTACTGTCATGCCCTGACCTTAAAGATCCTTTTTATTCTCTATGTTTGGTTAGGTCAGGATGTGACTCGGGTGGAAAAGTCTGTTTTCTATTTCTTTGTTTTTGGCCGTGTCTGGTTCCCAATCAGAGGAAGCTGTCTATCGTTGTCTCTGATTGGGGATAACATATAAGTTGTCATTTTCTTTTTGGGTTTTGTGGGATCTTGTTTTCTGTTTAGTGTCTGTGCCTGACAGAACTGTTCACTTTAGTTTTCGCGTTTGTTATTTTTGTTTGGGTGTTTTTGAGTAAAGTACCATGAACACTTTCCATGCTGCGCTTTGGTCCACTCTTCCTTCTACCAATGAGAGCCGTTACACTCTAGTTCTCCCCAGTTTCTGAATGCAAAAAGTTAGGCCCGCAAACAAACACCAACAACTGTACTGTGAACAGCAGTAGACCTCCTTTACTGCCTCCAGTCCCCATTTTAGAGGGAAGACACTCAAATGTTGTCCCTGACAGATGAGAAATCTGCTGAGTCTGCAATCTGGGCCTGAGTGGTGTGTTAATGCAGTGGTCTGTCTGGTCACTCTTTCACTCGCTCTCTTGCTCTGCGTACCAATGGATTTATCTATCCCACTTTCATTATTCTCTCTCTCCTCTATACCTCTGTCTTTTCTCCCCCTTTCCTTCCATCTGTCCCCGTGTCCATCTCATCCTCTCCTCCTCTACGTGAGTCTATTATTCATCCGTAAAGTGACAGTGGGCAGGCTTCTCCGTACCTCAAATAAGGAGATACATGCTGTTTCATAATTGATGCCAGAGCCACTGTTTGTTTGGTAAGGGCTGTGACACCGCAGAGAGAGAGAATGGAAGAAAGGAAGGCTGGTGGACGGACAGAAGAGGGACAGAGAGAGAGAATGGAAGAAAGGAAGGCTGGTGGACGGACAGAAGAGGGACAGAGAGAGAGAATGGAAGAAAGGAAGGCTGGTGGACGGACAGAAGAGGGACAGAGAGAGAGAATGGAAGAAAGGAAGGCTGGTGGACGGACAGAAGAGGGACAGAGAGAGAGAATGGAAGAAAGGAAGGCTGGTGGACGGACACAGGAGACAGAATGAAAGAAAGACTAAAGAAGACAGAAATCACACAGTGCAGTATGTGTTTATCTCCTGCCTTTGGGGAAGACAGACAGACAGACACAGTGCAGTATGTGTTTATCTCCTGTCTTTGGGGAAGACAGACAGACAGACACAGTGCAGTATGTGTTTATCTCCTGTCTTTGAGGAAGACAGACAGACACAGTGCAGTATGTGTTTATCTCCTGTCTTTGGGGAAGACAGACAGACAGAGTGCAGTATGTGTTTATCTCCTCTCCTGGGAAGACAGACAGAGGTAGAGAGAGAAAACTAAGGTGTTGTTCTCCCCCTCTCTAATCCTTACGTCTCTCTGTCTTCTTTTCTCTCTCACTTGTGGTGTTAATATGCACTCCACTCTCTGCTGGAGTGTAAAGGTGACTGGCATTAGTTTCTGTCCCACTGTCACTGGTGTGTTCACTTCACTTGCTTGCCCTCTCTCTCTTTCTCTCTTTTTTCCATCCCTCCATCCCCCACTGCCTTCCTTTCTATGTAGCTACAGTTGTTAACATACACTGCCACCCACTGTGAGTAGTGTCTTGTACTGTACATATTAGTCATATATAAAAGGAGACGTAGGCTGCCTTGATACTTTCCAGGCAGTAGAGTCAGTTAGCACTCTACCAACCTCTTCCCTGTTAATATTGATGGACACCAAAGGTGTGTGTGTCATGCTTTAGCACCTCTCTGCGATGGGCCCAAACACACCTACAAAACACACACAGTCACACACACTGAAGGTAAGGCACACAAACATCGTGGCACAGACACCCCAACATAGACATTTATAGACAAACACAGAAACACAACCAGACAGGCCTACACACTGGAAAATATGCACATTGACACAGATGGCCAAAAACTCTCACACACACACACACACACGCGCATGCACACGCACACGCACATGCGCGCACACACACACACACACACAGCACAACATTCCGTGGTACAGTAGCCAGTAAGCAGCTCTGTGGTTGTGTTTTGTCTTGCATCCATTTATCCACCCATCTCCACCCTGTCTCTTAATACGCTCCAGATGCTACATCCATTTATCCACCCATCTCCACCCTGTCTCTTAATACGCTCCAGATGCTACATCCATTTATCCACCCATCTCCACCCTGTCTCTTAATACGCTCCAGATGCTACATCCATTTATCCACCCATCTCCACCCTGTCTCTTAATACGCTCCAGATGCTACATCCATTTATCCACCCATCTCCACCCTGTCTCTTAATACGCTCCAGATGCTACATCCATCCACAGACAGTCAGTCAAGGACAGATTCTACTACCCTCCATCATTACATACAACCACCGAGAGAGAGACACAGGGAAAGAGTGGAGGGAAGGATGGAGGGAGGGAGAGGAGGGGAGGAATGAGGAAAACGGGGGATTAACACAAGTCCAGAAATAAGCTCACGCAAGTCAAAGGGAGTCATCAAAACTTCACTGTTGGTTACAAAGAGGACAAGTGACCCCTCACGCCTCACGCCGTGTCACAGTCGGCATAGCTTCTGTGGCCCTGTCTCTCTTTCCAGTTTCAGACTAATATTATTGGGCTATTTGGCACGTTATCCAGCTAGCTTGAATTCATTCACCATTTGTTCCTCCTCTTACTCAAAAAGCAGGCCTAGGCCTAACCATTCCATGAACAAACTGTTACTCTCCCTCTCTCACCCTTTCTCTCCCTTTTCTGACACAATCCTGTTTGGCTCATTATGAGGCTATCTTGGTAGAGGGCTAATTCGAGGTTGAGCGTTGGGCCGGTAACCGAAAGGTTGCTGCTTTGAATACTGGAGCCGACAAGTTGGGAAAAAAATCTGTCACTGTGCCCTTGAGCAAGGCACTTAACCCTAATTGCTCCAGGAGTGCTGTTCAATGGTGACCCCATTTGCATTACACACTTGTGTAAAAGGACAAATACAAGCACCTCCCCAAGTTATTAGTATTATTCAGTTAAAAAGGTTTTATTCTCCTCTACAGATAAGTTAACTCTTCTCTGCCAGACAGTGAGTGGTCTTTGGTCTATGTCGCCTTGGGGTTCATGGCTCTTGAATCACAGTGATGCATGACTCAGCCATGGATAAACCAGACACGACCATGGAGATAATCCTCACATCACGCAATGTAAGACCCCCCAAAATGTCCCAACAAAAACAAAGCCCTGGCTCACCTAGGGGTCGTAGTGTTGTTGTGTCGTTGTAGGGTCCTCCTCTCGCCTCACACAAAGCCATTTCAACCTCCATATGCGCACGCATGCAGGCGGCCAGCCCTCAAGGACATAGCGAGCTTTTAGTGGGAGAGCTGCTCTTTTAAAGCGGTTCCACGGTCCCAAGACTCCCGCTGAGAGACACGCGCTCCGTTTTATCACACTTTCTTTTATTTCTTATGCCCTGAAAGAACAGCTTATCACACCAGAGATAAGGCCAATTATCTGCTCAATTAATGCCAGAACCTGCTACCAGCACTGGCCCAAATGACCTCAGTTTCGGATTCAGAAAGCTTGAATGTTCTCAGAGAGGCAATTCATTTTGCAGCAGCCATAGAACATATCACATGTAAAATGTTTAAATTAAAATGAAAAAACAACCACAAATAGCGAAAGATATTTCCAAGCCAGTAGGCAGGGTAAGTGCAACTTCATAGTCAAAGTGCAAGTGCTAAGTGTAATTACTCCAATATTTTGTTAAGTTGCAGAATTGCATTCGGAATGAAAGAGTACTTGGCCCTATTTATTTTTATTTCCTTGGTGGCAGGTAGCCTAGCGGTTAAGCGTGTTGGGCCAGTAACTGAAATGTTGCTGGTTCAAATCCCTGAGCCGACTAGGTGAAGAAAAGCAAGGCACTTAACCCTAGTTGCTCTGGATAATATTGTCTGCTAAATGACTCAAATGTAAAAATGTAGTCTGTACCTGTGGCCAGAGGGAAGGGGGTGGACTGAGTGGGATGAGTCAACCAGAGGGAAGGGGGTGGACTGGGTGGGATGAGTCAACCAGAGGGAAGGGGGTGGACTGGGTGGGATGAGTCAACCAGAGGGAAGGGGGTGGACTGGGTGGGATGAGTCAACCAGAGGGAAGGGGGTGGACTGGGTGGGATGAGTCAACCAGAGGGAAGGGGGTGGACTGAGTGGGATGAGTCAACCAGAGGGAAGGGGGTGGACTGGGTGGGATGAGTCAACCAGAGGGAAGGGGGTGGACTGGGTGGGATGAGTCAACCAGAGGGAAGGGGGTGGACTGAGTGGGATGAGTCAACCAGAGGGAAGGGGGTGGACTGGGTGGGATGAGTCAACCAGAGGGAAGGGGGTGGACTGGGTGGGATGAGTCAACCAGAGGGAAGGGGGTGGACTGGGTGGGATGGGTCAACCAGAGGGAAGGGGGTGGACTGGGTGGGATGAGTCAACCAGAGGGAAGGGGGTGGACTGGGTGGGATGAGTCAACCAGAGGGAAGGGGGTGGACTGGGTGGGATGAGTCAACCAGAGGGAAGGGGGTGGACTGAGTGGGATGAGTCAACCAGAGGGAAGGGGGTGGACTGGGTGGGATGAGTCAACCAGAGGGAAGGGGGTGGACTGGGTGGGATGAGTCAACCAGAGGGAAGGGGGTGGACTGGGTGGGATGAGTCAACCAGAGGGAAGGGGGTGGACTGGGTGGGATGAGTCAACCAGAGGGAAGGGGGTGGACTGGGTGGGATGAGTCAACCAGAGGGAAGGGGGTGGACTGGGTGGGATGAGTCAAACGCTATTTTATTTGCGTACTGGAGGGCTCTGCCCGGGTAGAGAGATGACAGTTCTTGCTGTTGCTGCCGCATGATTTTTCTGCAAGTCCTGACTATTTTGTCCAATCTATTTTTCTGTGCACCTTTGATATTCCCAGACCAGCAGGTCAAGCAGTAGGACAGAATGCTCTGAATGAATGATTTATAAAAGAGAACCATGATGGCCAGATCAACATTAAAAAGGGTCCTTTTCTGGTGAGACTGACAGAATTATTATCTCTAACCCACACAGCTAGATGAGAGGCCCATCTCAGCCTGACAGCCTGTTATAAACAAGAAACAAATACATATTAGGCCAATTCTGCTGTTAGGCATTTAACACTAAAGTCTGCTGTTAGGCATTTAACACTGAGTCTGCTGTTAGGCATTTAACACTGAGTCTGCTGTTAGGCATTTAACACTAAAGTCTGCTGTTAGGCATTTAACACTGAGTCTGCTGTTAGGCATTTAACACTGAGTCTGCTGTTAGGCATTTAACACTAAAGTCTGCTGTTAGGCATTTAACACTGAGTCTGCTGTTAGGCATTTAACACTGAGTCTGCTGTTAGGCATTTAACACTGAGTCTGCTGTTAGGCATTTAACACTGAGTCTGCTGTTAGGCATTTAACACTGAGTCTGCTGTTAGGCATTTAACACTAAAGTCTGCTGTTAGGCATTTAACACTAAAGTCTGCTGTTAGGCATTTAACACTGAGTCTGCTGTTAGGCATTTAACACTGAGTCTGCTGTTAGGCATTTAACACTGTGTCTGCTGTTAGGCATTTAACACTAAAGTCTGCTGTTAGGCATTTAACACTAAAGTCTGCTGTTAGGCATTTAACACTGAGTCTGCTGTTAGGCATTTAACACTGAGTCTGCTGTTAGGCATTTAACACTAAAGTCTGCTGTTAGGCATTTAACACTAAAGTCTGCTGTTAGGCATTTAACACTGAGTCTGCTGTTAGGCATTTAACACTGAGTCTGCTGTTAGGCATTTAACACTAAAGTCTGCTGTTAGGCATTTAACACTAAAGTCTGCTGTTAGGCATTTAACACTAAAGTCTGCTGTTAGGCATTTAACACTAATGTCTGCTGTTAGGCATTTAACACTAAAGTCTGCTGTTAGGCATTTAACACTGAGTCTGCTGTTAGGCATTTAACACTAAAGTCTGCTGTTAGGCATTTAACACTGAGTCTGCTGTTAGGCATTTAACACTAAAGTCTGCTGTTAGGCATTTAACACTGAGTCTGCTGTTAGGCATTTAACACTAAAGTCTGCTGTTAGGCATTTAACACTGAGTCTGCTGTTAGGCATTTAACACTAAAGTCTGCTGTTAGGCATTTAACACTAAAGTCTGCTGTTAGGCATTTAACACTAAAGTCTGCTGTTAGGCATTTAACACTAAAGTCTGCTGTTAGGCATTTAACACTAAAGTCTGCTGTTAGGCATTTAACACTAAAGTCTGCTGTTAGGCATTTAACACTAACGTCTGCTGTTAGGCATTTAACACTAAAGTCTGTTGTTTTCAAAGTCAGGATGAACTGAAAATATGAATCATATCCTATAGACACTGGCCATCGTTATCAGTGCCAATCATGTTATAGCCCTTTCCTGCAGTCAAATGACCAAATCGCCCCCTAGTGGCCTCATGGGTGGAATGTTATTAATATTATTTTTATAATTTCACAATTAATCAACTTTATTAAAAAAAAACTGCTGAAAACCCAGTGTTTCTATGTCGAACAGTTTTGTCCAGTCTACTGTGATGTATATGAAGTGTAATATTGGGATGAAAACTCAATATTTAATACATTTCAACTATATATTTATCTGACACAGTACAGGTGTCTTCTTTTTTTAAGCCCATAACCATGTGTGTGAGGTGGAAACTTTTGTTTCAAAGTTGATTTGTTTGAGACTACCAAGAAAAACTCTGTGTGACCCTGATTTATCCCACTGTCATAAAAGTTTAGCGTTACAGCCTACCAAAACATAAGTGGGGATATTTTTGAAAATAAACAAATTGGTTATCACTGTCAGTCCATTCAGGCATTTCTTCTAGTGCCTGAGGTGATCCGGCCTGTCTCCTGTTGGTGCATCCCGGTTAGTGTTGAACCCAACACAAGTCAACAGCTTTTTTAGTTGATTTATTAACCTTCATTTAACCAGCGGAAACCCATTAAGACCAGGGTCTCATTTTCAATGGTGCCCTGAGAACCACAGTTCAAGCAACGTGAGAAACACATTTAACAACGATCACTACAAAATGAGTTACAACATTTCAAATAAATCACGTCCCGTTCAAAAGGGCAGTAGAAACAAACACATACAGTCAATCAAAACAAGGGCAGTTTTCATTGGTCACGTTTTTTTAAATCAGAGGCCTAAATTCACCTTCTGGGACCAGATAATGACGTTTTAGAATGAACTGTAGGTCATTCCAGGACGGAGGGGCATAGTAACTGAAAGCAGTCTTCCCTAACTCAGAGGAGACCCGCGGAGACCTGTTGAACAGCTAAACTCAACGGAGAGTGATAGATGGAAAAACACAGACAGGATACCTTAGAGTAGTAACCCAGTTATTAGATGTTCTTCTTCAAAGGACGAACATGTTGCCACAGAGGAGGACACTACAGAAAAAGGAGTATGAGAGATTTATCTAGTTTCTTCATGTTTAATACGCATCAATCAGCACCTTGTCAATCTCTTTGGTATGTTGTGATCGTTGGCTCCTACCTGGCTATAGGAGTGTACACACCAACACCTTTCAGCCACCATAGTGAGCCACGACACACACGCATACACACTAACACACACAGAGACATAAATCGTCAGTTGTTCAACCCAAAGCAGTGTAGAGTAGCCTCTGGACAGGGAATTCACTGGACAAACACAACACAAGATTCAACAACCACAACTCTCTGAGGAACCTTACAGACAGACATAGATATACTCATTGGTGCATGCAGAACAAGAAACATGTATTCACACTTGCACACTGACTCACAACACACACAGCCAAGAAAGACAAAAACAGACACCAGATCCCACAGACACTAAACACATGGTCACATACATAGAGGCAGTCTGTCAAACTGACAGACATTCATTTAATTTCAATTAAATCACAACCTCCTACCACCATCAGTTCTTGGCATAACTAACTGGTTTTATGTCGGTTTTAGATGGAGTTCTGTGCTATCAGCTTAATACATCATTAGAGAAAGAGCTCTGTCAATCATTCAGCACATCAACAGAATCTGTGTGCCAGTGACAATCTACCCCCCCCCCCCCCCCCCCCACACACACACCACATTTCATCTTAGTAAAGACCATCTGTTACATACGCTGCAGCTCAAATCTGTGGAGCTAGATAGAGCAGTTTCCTCCCCTGCTTTGACACACATAGACAGAGCCATCATGAATAACCACTCATACACATCAATCACTGCACATCACCCATCATGAATAACCACTCATACACACCAATCACTGCACATCACCCATCATGAATAACCACTCATACACATCAATCACTGCATATCACCCATCATCGCTCTTCTTTAAAATAGAAGAGGAGCTTTCCAGTGCTTTTCAGATTAAATATATGCAGAGGCCTCTCCAAGAGATGGAGACAGAATGCACAAATGTGTAATGACCATATAGACATATACTAAGTCACACACACATGTACACACCACACAGACAAAGAATTACACCTGCGCATGCACACATACACGCACATAAAGGCGCACGCGCGCACACACACACGCACACACACACACACACACACACACACACACACACACACACACACACACACACACACACACACACACACACACACACACACACACACACACACACACACACAAGGAGGGAAGGGGAGGAGAGGTGGAGGAGGGGAAGAGAGGATGAGGAGGGGAGGAGGGGTGGAGGAGGATGAGGAGGGGAGGAGGGGTGGAGTAGGATGAGGAGGAAGAGGAGGAGAAGAGAAGGGGTGGAGGAGGATGAGGAGGGGAGGAGGGGGGAGGAGGATGAGGAGGAGGAGGGGAGGAGGAGGAGAAAGAGGAGGAGGGGAGGAGAGGTGGTGAAGTGGAGGAGGGGAGGAGAGGTGGTGAAGTGGAGGAGGGGTGGACGAGGACAAGGGGAGAAGAAATGGAGGTGGAGGAGGAGGAGGAAGAGGAGGAGGGGAGGAGAGGTGGTGAAGTGGAGGAGGGGAGGAGGGGTGGAGTAGGATGAGGAGGAGGGGAGGAGGAGAGATGGAGGAGGGAAGGGGAGGGGAAGAGAGGTGGAGGAGTGGAGGAGAAGGAGGGGAGGAGGGTTGGACAAAGACAAGGGGAGAAGAGATGGAGGTGGAGGAGGAGGAGGGGAGGAGGAGGGGAGGAGGGGTGGAGGAGGATGAAGAGGAAGAGGAGGAGAGGAGAAGGGGTGGAGGAGGATGAGGAGGAGGAGGGGAGGAGGGGTGGAGAAGGATGAGGAAAAGGAGGAGGGGAGGAGGGGAGGAGGGGTGGAGTAGGATGAGGAGGGGAGGAGGGGTGGAGTAGGATGAGGAGGAGGGGAGGAGGAGAGGTGGAGGAGGGAAGGGGAGGGGAAGAGAGGTGGAGGAGGGGAGGAGGGTTGGACGAAGACAAGGGGAGAAGAGATGGAGGTGGAGGAGGAGGAGAAAGAGGAGGAGGGGAGGAGAGGTGGTGGAGGAGGAGGAGGAGGAGGAGGAGGAGGAGGAGGAGGAGGAGGAGGAGGAGGAGGGGTGGATGAGGACAAGGGGAGAAGAGATGGAGGTGGAGGAGGAGGAGAAAGAGGAGGAGGGGAGGAGAGGTGGTGGAGGAGGAGGAGGAGGAGGAGGAGGAGGAGGAGGGGTGGACGAGGACAAGGGGAGAAGAGATGGAGGTGGAGGAAGAGGAGGAGGGAAGGAGAGGTGGTGGAGGAGGAGAAGGCGTGCTGGTAGGGAGTACTGTGGCTGTAGTGGAGCTGAATAGGGAGGGAGGCAGGGGGTCTTTAACTGTCACATTCATGATATCATGAGTGGGGGGTGGCAGGGTTCAGAGGGAGAGAAGGGTTATGCAACGTATTAATCATTTTGATTATGCCCCACATTTGTATTCTTTTGTTGTGAGAACTTGACCGGCCCCATGGAGAACCTAGCTTTCCCATGCCAACTAAGTCCTGTCTGACACACTATAACATGGAGACACACACACGCATGCACACACTCTCACACACACATACATACACACATACAGAGCCAAACCAACTCTCCATCACTCTTGAACATACACAAGTGCACAACACACATACACATACACACATACATTCACACACAGAGCCACATTCATTGCACGCAAACACACACACTCACAAATGTACAAACACACAAAAACACACAAAAAGCAAACTCCCCATCACTCACAATCACACTAATACAAACACGCACACTGTCTTATATAGGAATACAGAGGTAAAGTAGTTTCTTACCTTCCTCAGCTAAATTAGGCTGGAGAAACAGAGAGAGAGAAAGAAGGACACTCCACATCTCCACTACAGAATGACACTAACCCAGAGAGGGAGGAGGGAGGGAGCATGAAAGAGAGAGAAAGAGAGAGAATGAGAGAGAGAGAGGGAGAGTGAGAGAGAGAGAGAGGTGGGGGGGGGGGGACTGGGAGGAGTCTGTCTGCTCTATTTCAGAGAGAGTTTGTTAAACAAACTGGGGACTGAGAGGAGGAGTCTGTCTGCTCTATTTCAGAGAGAGATAGATGGGGGAAGGAGAACAAATCATTTTCAGAGTGAAGGAAAAAACGACGCCAGCACCAATATTGTGCCAGGCGTGAGGTAAACACTCCACATTCATAATGGAAACGAGAACGACAGAGTGTGGTGGAAAAATCGTCAAACGAGTTTGGCTGGTTTGCGGTTGCGCGAGAACCACTGTCTAGACATACCCAGATATCCTTATCCTCTATGTTATAATTTTGTGTAAACACACATTAATTCAGGCTGGCTCTTCGGGTGGCATGAAACTATGGCATCACTAGCATATTTTACTGTTTTTAACAACATGCATTTCTTGGAGCTGTGGGGGGGGGAGAGAGTGCCAATGTTTTTTTGTTGTCATACTTTTCATGGAAATCATCATAATTTAGACACATGCTCTCTCTGGCTCCTTTCTGTGCTATCTCTCTCTTTTTCTCTCTCACTGTCTTTCTCTGTCTGGCTCTCTCTCTGACACACTACACACACACACACACACACACACACACACACACACACACACACACTACACACAACACACACACACACACACACACACACACACACACACACACACACACACACACACACACACACACACACACACACACACTACACACTTACACACACACACACACACACTACACACACACACTACACACACACACACACGCACACACCCTCTCATGGGATTGCTCACCCAGACAGTATCTAAACACGCATCTCCCCAAAGACAACGTGGAGATCATGCCAGCAGAAGCCCATTGTCCACTAGTGATGCCTGCTGGTCAGGACTGGTTACTACAACTTGTTGACGCCTGCTGGTCATGACTGGTTACTACAGCTTATTGACGCCTGCTGGTCAGGACTGGTTACAACAGCTTGTTGATACCTGCTGGTCAGGACTGGTTACTACAGCTTGTTGATACCTGCTGGTCAGGACTGGTTTCTACAGCTTGTTGACACTTGCTGGTCTGGACTGGTTACTACAGCTTGTTGACACTTGCTGGTCAGGACTGGTTTCTCCAGCCTGTTGACGCCTGTCGGTCATGACTGGTTACTACAGCTTGTTGACAACTGCCGGTTAAGGACTGGTTACTACAGCTTGTTGACACTTGCTGGTCAGGACTGGTTTCTCCTGCCTGTTGACGCCTGTCGGTCAGGACTGGTTACTACAGCTTGTTGACGCCTGCTGGTCAGGACTGGTTACTACAGCTTGTTGACACCTGCTGGTCAGGACTGGTTACTACAGCTTGTTGATGCCTGCTGGTCAGGACTGGTTACTACAGCTTGTTGATACCTGCTGGTCAGGACTGGTTACTACAGCTTGTTGATACCTGCTGGTCAGGACTTGTTACTACAGCTTGTTGATACCTGCTGGTCAGGACTGGTTACTACAGCTTGTTGATACCTGCTGGTCAGGACTGGTTTCTACAGCTTGTTGATACCTGCTGGTCAGGACTGGTTACTACAGCTTGTTGACACCTGCTGGTCAGGGCTGGTTTCTACAGCTTGTTGATACCTGCTGGTCAGGACTGGTTTCTACAGCTTGTTGACGCCTGCTGGTCAGGACTGGTTTCTACAGCTTGTTGATACCTGCTGGTCAGGACTGGTTTCTACAGCTTGTTGATACCTGCTGATCAGGACTGGTTACTACAGCTTGTTGATACCTGCTGGTCAGGACTGGTTACTACAGCTTGTTGATACCTGCTGGTCAGGACTGGTTACTACAGCTTGTTGATACCTGCTGGTCAAGACTGGTTTCTACAGCTTGTTGATACCTGCTGGTCAGGACTGGTTACTACAGCTTGTTGATACCTGCTGGTCAGGACTGGTTACTACAGCTTGTTGATACCTGCTGGTCAGGACTTGTTACTACAGCTTGTAGATACCTGCTGGTCAGGACTGGTTACTACAGCTTGTTGATACCTGCTGGTCAGGACTGGTTTCTACAGCTTGTTGATACCTGCTGGTCAGGACTGGTTTCTACAGCTTGTTGACGCCTGCTGGTCAGGACTGGTTTCTACAGCTTGTTGATACCTGCTGGTCAGGACTGGTTTCTACAGCTTGTTGATACCTGCTGTTCAGGACTGGTTACTACAGCTTGTTGATACCTGCTGGTCAGGACTGGCTACTACAGCTTGTTGATTCCTGCCGGTCAGGACTGGTTACTACAGCTTGTTGATACCTGCCGGTCAGGACTGGTTACTACAGTTTGTTGATACCTGCCGGTCAGGACTGGTTACTACAGTTTGTTGATACCTGCTGGTCAGGACTGGTTACTGCAGCTTGTTGACGCCTGCTGGTCAGGACTGGTTACTACAGTTTGTTGATACCTGCTAGTCAGGACTGGTTACTACAGTTTGTTGACGCTTGCTGGTCAGGACTGGTTACTACAGTTTGTTGATACCTGCTGGTCAGGACTGGTTACTACAGTTTGTTGAAGCTTGCTGGTCAGGACTGTCTACTACATCTTGTTGACGCCTGCTGGTCAGGACTGGTTACTACAGCTTGTTGATACCTGCTGGTCAGGACTGGTAACTACAGCTTGTTGATACCTGCTGGTCAGGACTGGTTACTGCAGCTTGTTGATACCTGCTAGTCAGGACTGGTTACTACAGTTTGTTGATACCTGCTGGTCAGGACTGGTTACTACATCTTGTTGACGCCTGCTGGTCAGGACTGGTTACTACAGCTTGTTGATACCTGCTGGTCAGGACAGTCTACTACATCTTGTTGACGCCTGCTGGTCAGGACTGGTTACTACAGCTTGTTGATACCTGCTTGTCAGGACTGGTTACTACAGCTTGTTGACGCTTGCTGGTCAGGACTGGTTACTACAGCTTGTTGATACCTGCTAGTCAGGACTGGTTACTACAGTTTGTTGACGCTTGCTGGTCAGGACTGTCTACTACATCTTGTTGACGCCTGCTGGTCAGGACTGGTTACTACAGCTTGTTGATACCTGCTTGTCAGGACTGGTTACTACAGCTTGTTGACGCTTGCTGGTCAGGACTGGTTACTACAGCTTGTTGATACCTGCTGGTCAGGACTGGTTACTACAGCTTGTTGATACCTGCTGGTCAGGACTGGTTACTACAGCTTGTTGACGCCTGCTGGTCAGGACTGGTTACTACAGCTTGCTGACCTGCTTGTCAGGAATGGTTACTACAGCTTGTTGATACCTGCTGGTCAGGACTGGTTACTACAGCTTGTTGATACCTGCCGGTCAGGACTGGTTACTACAGTTTGTTGATACCTGCTGGTCAGGACTGGCTACTACAGCTTGTTGATTCCTGCCGGTCAGGACTGGTTACTACAGCTTGTTGATACCTGCCGGTCAGGACTGGTTACTACAGTTTGTTGATACCTGCCGGTCAGGACTGGTTACTACAGTTTGTTGATACCTGCTGGTCAGGACTGGTTACTGCAGCTTGTTGACGCCTGCTGGTCAGGACTGGTTACTACAGTTTGTTGATACCTGATGGTCAGGACTGGTTACTGCAGCTTGTTGATACCTGCTGGTCAGGACTGGTTACTACAGTTTGTTGATACCTGCTGGTCAGGACTGGTTACTACAGTTTGTTGATACCTGCTGGTCAGGACTGGTTACTACAGTTTGTTGATACCTGATGGTCAGAACTGGTTACTACAGTTTGTTGATACCTGCTGGTCAGGACTGGTTACTGCAGCTTGTTGACGCCTGCTAGTCAGGACTGGTTACTACAGTTTGTTGACGCTTGCTGGTCAGGACTGTCTACTACATCTTGTTGACGCCTGCTGGTCAGGACTGGTTACTACAGCTTGTTGATACCTGCTTGTCAGGACTGGTTACTACAGCTTGTTGACGCTTGCTGGTCAGGACTGGTTACTACAGCTTGTTGATACCTGCTGGTCAGGACTGGTTACTACAGCTTGTTGATACCTGCTGGTCAGGACTGGTTACTACAGCTTGTTGACGCCTGCTGGTCAGGACTGGTTACTACAGCTTGTTGACCTGCTTGTCAGGAATGGTTACTACAGCTTGTTGACGCCTGCTGGTCAGGACTGGTTACTACAGCTTGTTGATACTGCTGGTCAGGACTGGTTACTACAGCTTGTTGACGCCTGCTGGTCAGGACTGGTTACTACAGCTTGTTGATACCTGCTGGTCAGGACTGCTTACTACAGCTTGTTGATACCTGCTGGTCAGGACTGGTTACTACAGCTTGTTGATACCTGCTGGTCAGGACTTGTTTCTACAGCTTGTTGATACCTGCTGGTCAGGACTGGTTACTACAGCTTGTTGACGCCTGCTGGTCAGGACTGGTTACTACAGCTTGTTGATACCTGCTGGTCAGGACTGGTTACTACAGCTTGTTGATACCTGCTGGTCAGGACTGGTTACTACAGCTTGTTGACACCTGCTGGTCAGGACTGGTTACTACAGCTTGTTGACAACTGCTTGTCAGGACTGGTTACTACAGCTTGTTGATACCTGCTGGTCAGGACTGGTTTCTACAGCTTGTTGATACCTGCTGGTCAGGACTGGTTACTACAGCTTGTTGATACTTGCTGGTCAGGGCTGGTTTCTACAGCTTGTTGATACCTGCTGGTCAGGACTGGTTACTACAGCTTGTTGATACCTGCTGGTCAGGACTGGTTTCTACAGCTTGTTGATACCTGTTGGTCAGGACTGGTTTCTACAGCTTGTTGATACCTGCTGGTCAGGACTGGTTACTACAGCTTGTTGACGCCTGCTGTGACTAAGATACCCTAGAATAGTATAGAATACAGTATATACATACGAGATGACTAACGCCAGATATGTAAACATTATTAAGTGAATGAGATACCCTAGAATAGTATAGAATACAGTATATACATACGAGATGACTAACAGCAGATATGTAAACATTATTAAGTGAATGAGATACCCAAGAATAGTATAGAATACAGTATATACATACGAGATGACTAACGCCAGATATGTAAACATTATTAAAGTGACTCGTGTTCCATTCCTTAAAGTGGTTAGTGATTCCTAGTCTATGCCTATAGGCAGCAGCCTCTAATGTGCTAGTGTTGGCTGTAACAGTCTGATGGCCTTGAGATAGAAGCTGCTTTTCAGTCTCTTGGTCCCAGCTTTGATGCACCTGTACTGACCCCACCTTCTGGATGACAGCGGGGTGAACAGGCAGTGGCTTGGGTGGTTGATGTCCTTGATGATTTTTGTTGGCCTTCCTGTGACATGGGATGCTGTAGGTGTCTTGGAGGATGGGTAGTTTGCCCCTGGGAATGCATTGGGCATACTGCACCACCCTCTGGAGAGCCTTGCGGTTGTGCGGGGTGCAGTTGCTGTACCAGGCGGTGATACAGCCCGACAGGATGCTTTCAATTGTGCATCTGACTTTCATGCGACAATTCTCTGCAGTGACTAAACGTTCAGTAGATTTTCCATTGAAAGGAAAGGGAAAGGGGGATACATACTCATTTGTACAACTGAATGCATTCAACTGAAATGCGTCTTCCTCATTTAACCCCTCAGAGATTGGAGAAGTATCTGCTGAACTGTGATCCTCATTAAGGGAGGCAGAGACAGTAAGAAATGTAATCCATCTAATCTAGCCTACAGTAACAGTAGACCTCTGTCTAATGCAACTGCTTGGCACTGTGGTAAATGTGTGTACTAAACCAGGACATGCAGACACTGTATCAGGAGAATCAGGGGTATCAGGAGAAAATGACAAATAATTGAATGAGGACTGGGGATGTGCACTGAACTTTTGTTGCACTAACTGGGAGTTGAGTGTTGGACTGTACAAGGAATCAGCACTCACCAGTTGGTATTGTCACTAGTGGCTTTATTTCCAGGTCAAACGTCGAACATCATTACGTTGTTACAGTGTTCAGTGAGTTCTACAAGGCAGAGGAGGTTTTGTGTTGTATTATGGGAAATGTAGTTTCCACCAGGCAGCATTTGTTACCAAGATATAGTATTACATAAACACAGAAAGAACCACAGAATAAACCACACAGAATACATACAGTGAGGTTGACACACACAGATTCAAGGAAAGTGCATGTATGTCTTTGAGGAGACACAGCAAAGCCGAATGTTGTTGTTTTATGACGAACATTACAAAGACTGAGCACAAAACGTTCTCAAAAAAAAAAACCTACTGAGAATATCAGACTTCTGATTTTTCAATGGCACAAAAATTCACAGATTCCCTTTAAAACAAAAACATACTCAAAGCTTGAGTGACTCTTTATTACAACACAATAGAACAATAATTATACAGTTGTCATTGACTCATTCAGCTATATCTGTTTAGCTCTCTCGCTCTCTCTCTCTCTCTCAGTCGCACTGGGGGTTTTATAGGGGCGTGGGGCGTCAGGTTTTTTTTATGTACAGTGGACGAGGAGGGCGGCTTGTCTTTAACTTTCTAGGTTGTTAAAATGAAAAAAATTCTGTAATGACTAATTATTGGGCCAATAAAGGTCATTTTTGAAGAAATAAAAATCTCCTGTACAGTGGAACATTTACATACTAAAAAAAATGTATTAATACACAAGAGCGCCCATTAAACCACCGCATTCATATTATACACATTAACATCATGTTAGCACAATATGTATGGCAGCGAATGGTAGAGTACACCACCATAGCAACATTCAGTAGTATGTGCAGAGTGCAAGCAGCAGTGCCAGAAACATGATGAAATGAGTGATGGAAGCTATGAGGAAAGCTATCATAACAGGAATGTATTTTGTAACAGACACTTATTAACATACTGTATATGTACACACCACATTCACAACCATCGAAGAAAAGCCAGATTGCCAAAGTGATGATAGGTCAAATGTTGTTTTAGGCCAAAAGGTAGAAAAGTGCTCAGTTATCAATGAGTAACAACATCACATGTACACTAGCTACAATGTAATAGAAATAACTTACAACCATGTATAACAACAACTAACCTGGTCAAAACCTACACAAGACTCCACAATCACAATATTGTATTACACCACTGAAGTTTCAAGATTTTTAGACACCTTTAGCATGTTGTTGTCACAATAAATACTATTACTTTAGTGTTGGTATATACTCTCATTTAATGCAGATGCCTTGTTGGAACAACTATTTTCAGGATGTTCCTTACAAATCTATGTGCCTAACAAATCATATATCGTCTTCTACTGTGGTCATATACTTCACACTTGGTAGGTTGTTAAAATGACTAGAAATTCACTCTTAGAAACGGTCTGATTAAAAATATAAAGGTTAGATCTAGTCTATGATAAATTCTATTTGGTAGGGCTTAATTCTATGATATATATAATATATAGAAGTCTTTACACACAAAGCAATCGGTTGTCTTTAGTAGATTGTGAGATCTCACTCCAAAAACTGTGTTGCCACTATACATCATACTGAGGTCAATGTAGACTTTCTAAGTACTAGTAGTGGTTGAATGTCATTGTTCCATAGTGGTTGAATGTCATTGTTCCATAGAGGTCGAATGGCTCTGCTCCATATATTGCCTTTACCCCTATCTGATACATGATTTGGACAACATCTGAGATTCTTCCAAGTTCCTCCACACATTCTCTCAATCTAATTGTCTTGAAGAAACTGTTATCATGCTGTCAAAGAATTCTACTATCATACTGGCCAAACCCGGAATCTATGTTTTGATGTACTATTTGGAGAATTTTACTACTGAACTCCTCATTAGCATAGCTATGATAGGCCAGCCAGGCATCTGAAGCCTATACTGTCCAGTGAGGGAAAAAAGTATTTGATCCCCTGCTGATTTTGTCTGTTTGCCCACTGACAAAGAAATGATCAGTCTATCATTTTAATGGTATGTTTATTTCAACAGTGAGAGACAGAATAACAACAAACAAATCCAGAAAAACGCATGTCAAAAAAGTTATACATTTATTTGCATTTTAATGACGGAAATAAGTATTTGACCCCTCTACAAAACATGACTAAGTACTTGGTGGCAAAACCCTTGTTGGCAATCACAGAGGTCAGATGTTTCTTGTAGTTGGCCACCAGGTTTGCACACATCTCCAGGACCTTAATGTGCTTCTTCTTGAACCACTCCTTTGTTGCCTTGGCCATGTGTTTTGGGTCATTGTCATGCTGGAATACCCATCCACGACCCATTTTCAATGCCCTAGCTGAGGGAAGGAGGTTCTCCCCCAAGATTTGATGGTACATGGCCCGTCCATCGTCCCTTTTGTTGCGGTGAAGTTGTCCTGTCTCCTTAGCAGAAAAACACCCCCAAAGCATAATGTTTCCACCTCCATGTTTGACGGTGGGGATGGTGTTCTTGGGGTCATAGACAGCATTCCTCCTCCTCCAAACACGGCGAGTTGAGTTGATGCCAAAGAGCTCCATTTTGGTCTCATCTGACCACAACACTTTCACTTTCACTTTCACCCCTCTGAATCATTCAGATGTTCATAGGCAAACTTCAGACGGGCATGTATATGTGCTGCTTTCTTGAGCAGGGGGACCTTGCGGGCGCTGCAGGATTTCAGTCCTTCACGGCGTAGTGTGTTACCAATTGTTTTCTTGGTGACTATGGTCCCAGCTGCCTTGAGATCATTGACAAGATCCTCCCGTGTAGTTCTGGGCTGATTCCTCACCGTTCTCATGATAATTGCAACTCCATGAGGTGAGATCTTGCATGGAGCCCCAGGCCGAGGGAGATTGACAGTTCTTTTGTGTTTCTTCCATTTACAAATAATCGCACCAACTTTTGTCAGCTTCTCACCAAGCTGCTTGGCAATGGTCTTGTAGCCCATTCCAGCCTTGTGTAGGTCTACAATCTTGTCCCTGACATCCTCGGAGAGCTCTTTGGTCTTAGCCTTTTTGGAGAGTTTGGAATCTGATTGATTGATTTCTTCTGTGGACAGGTGTCTTTTATACAGGTAACAAACTGGGATTAGGAGCACTCCCTTTAAGAGTGTGCTCCTAATCTCAGCTCGTTACCTGTATAAAAGACACCTGGGAGCCAGAAATCTTTTTGATTGAGAGGAGGTCAAACACTTATTTCCCTCATTAAAATGCAAATCAATTTATAACATTTTTGACATGTGTTTTTCTGGATTTTCTTGTTGTTATTCTGTCTCTCACTGTTCAAATAAACCTACCATTAAAATTATAGACTGATCATTTCTTTGTCAGTGGGCAAACGTACAAAATCAGCAGGGGATCAAATACTTTTTTCCCCTCACTGTATGTAGTCTGATGAGGCAGACAGAAGCCACAAATATGGGTGAGCCATGCCAGTGTTCTAGCTGGCTCAGTGTTCAGGGAGAGACACGTCCGTGCTGTTGAGTCTCTGTAGCAGTTCAAGGTCAGGCTCCAGAGACGTAAAAGCTAGGTTAGGATACACCAGGCAGAGAGACGGATAGGCTGGGTTAGGAAACACCAGGCAGAGAGACAGATAGGCTGGGTTAGGATACACCAGGCAGAGAGACAGATAGGCTAGGTTAGGATACACCAGGCAGAGAGACAGATAGGCTAGGTTAGGATACACCAGGCAGAGAGACAGATAGGCTAGGTTCGGATACACCAGGCAGAGAGACAGATAGGCTAGGTTAGGCTACACCAGGCAGAGAGACAGATAGGCTAGGTTAGGATACACCAGGCAGAGAGACAGATAGGCTAGGTTAGGATACACCAGGCAGAGAGACAGATAGGCTGGGTTAGGATACACCAGGCAGAGAGACAGATAGGCTGGGTTAGGATACACCAGGCAGAGAGACAGATAGGCTAGGTTAGGATACACCAGGCAGAGAGACAGATAGGCTAGGTTAGGCTACACCAGGCAGAGAGACAGATAGTCTAGGTTAGGATACACCAGGCAGAGAGACATATAGGCTAGGTTAGGCTACACCAGGCAGAGAGACAGATAGGCTAGGTTAGGATACACCAGGCTGTCACGAACCTCGCCGAGGTTGGTGCCTCTTCCTGTTCGGGCGGTGCTCGGCGGTCGTCGTCGCCGGCCTATTAGCTGCCATCGATTCCCTTTCCGTTTGTTTTGGGTTATTGGTTAATTGGGTACACCTGTTTTGTATTAGGATTTGTTTGTAGGGTATTTAAGGGCACTAGGCCCGCTGGGTATTTGTGCGGGCTTGTTTTTTGTTACTCTGTGTTTTGTTGGTGTGATTTATTATTGTATTTATTCTCCGGACTGTTTAGTCCTGTTGTTTTGGACTAGCAACGTATTTACGCCCTGTGTGTTGGCGTGACTGTTTTTGTTGCGCTGGGGAATAAATCTGAGGAAAACGACTGAACCCTGCTCTCTGCGCCTGATTCCACCCACCACACCTAGTAGATCGTAACAGAAGCCCGCACCACCTGAAATGGAGTCAGCAGGAGCAGCGACCACTCCTCTCCCCACTATGGAGGAGCGCGTTCATCACCATACAGCTGTCCTCCATCGGATTGGTACCGCGATGGACCAGATGATGGAGAGGATGGAACGATGGGAGCGGAGTGGTCTCCCGACATCTACCCCAGCTCCCCCACTCCCGACACCACCTACTCCACCTACATCGTCCTCTGGGTCCGGCGCACTACGTCTCTCCCCCCCGAGGGAGTACGATGGAGCGGCTGCTGGGTGCCAGGGATTTTTGCTCCAGCTGGAGCTCTACCTGGCTACCGTGCGTCCGGCTCCCTCGGGTGAGGAGAGTGTGAGCCTCCTCGTCTCCTGTTTAACGGGCAGGGCCCTGGACTGGGCTAACGCAGTCTGGAACAGTCCAGACTCAGCTCGGGACAACTACCTGGAGTTCACTCGCCGTTTCCGAGCAGTGTTCGATCATCCACCAGAGGGTAAAGCGGCGGGTGAGCGACTGTTCCACCTCAGACAGGAGACGAGGAGCGCGCAGGACTTCGCGTTGGAGTTTAGGACCCTAGCTGCTGGTGCTGGGTGGAATGACAGGGCCCTGATGGACCATTACCGGTGTAGTCTCCGGGAGGACGTCCGCCGGGAGCTGGCTTGCAGGGACACAACTCTCTCCCTGGATGAACTAATAGACATGTCTATTCGATTGGACAACCTGCTAGCTGCCCGCGGGCGTTCAGAAGGGGTCCTGTTAATTCCACCGTCCAGCTCTCCCACTCCCACTCCGATGGAGTTGGGAGGAGCTGCATCTAGGGGGATCAGAGGGGGCTCCTCCTGCTCCTATTGTGGACGGAGAGGACACACTTCGGACCGGTGTTGGAGGAGTCCCTCTGGGAGTCGAGATGGTCGGCAGAGCGCTCCTCGGCCACCCCAGGTGAGTAAGCACCAAACTCACCCAGAGCTCCCTGTTGGTCACATGTTTTTGTTAATTTTTTTCCCTGCATTTTTCCCCTCTCTTCAGCATAAGGCGCTAGTCGATTCAGGCGCAGCTGTGAGCTTTATGGATCGTGGACTCGCCCGTAAATTGGGTATTCCGTTAGTGCAGATAGACCCACCTGTCCCCGTGCACTCCTTAGATAGCCGACCGCTAGGGTCAGGGCTGGTCAGGGAGGCCACGATTCCGCTGGACATGGTAACGCAGGGGAATCATAGGGAGAGGATCAGTTTCTACCTTATTGATTCACCTGGGTTTCCGGTGGTGTTGGGGGTTCCCTGGCTGGCTATTCACAATCCCCTTATTTCCTGGAAACAGGGGGCTCTTAAGGGGTGGTCAGACGAGTGTTCAGAGAGGTGTTTAGGAGTTTCCATCGGTGCCACGACGGTGGAGAGTCCAGACCAGGTTTCCACCGTGCGCATTCCCCCAGAATATGCCGATTTGGCTATCGCTTTTAGTAAGAGGAAAGCGACCAAATTACCACCCCATCGACGGTGGGATTGCGTGATAAACCTCCTGGAGAACGCTGCACTTCCCCGGAGTCATGTGTACCCACTGTCACAGGAGGAGACGTTGGCTATGGAAACATATGTCACGGAAGCTCTGAGACAGGGGTACATTCGGCCCTCCATGTCACCCGTCTCCTCGAGTTTCTTTTTTGTGAGGAAAAAGGAGGGAGGTCTGCGTCCGTGCATTGATTATCGAGGTCTCAATTCGATCACAGTGGGTTTTAGTTATCCGCTACCTCTCATCGCTACGGCGGTGGAATCATTCCACGGAGCGCGTTTCTTCACAAAACTGGACCTCAGGAGCGCGTATAATCTGGTGCGTATTCGGGGAGGAGACGAGTGGAAAACAGCGTTTAGTACCACATCAGGCCACTATGAGTACCTCGTCATGCCGTATGGGTTGAAAAATGCTCCAGCCGTCTTTCAATCCTTTGTAGATGAGATTCTCAGGGACTTGCACGGGCAGGGTGTGGTAGTCTATATTGATGACATCTTGATTTATTCTGCCACACGCGCCGCGCATGTTTCCCTGGTGCGCAAGGTTCTTGGGCGACTGCTGGAGCATGACCTATACGTCAAGGCTGAGAAATGTGTGTTTTCCAAACCAGCCGTTTCCTTCCTGGGTTATCGCATTTCCAGCTCGGGGATGATGATGGAGTGTGACCGCGTTAATGCCGTGCGTAATTGGCCGACTCCGACCACGGTAAAGGAGGTGCAGCGGTTTTTAGGGTTTGCCAATTACTACCGGAGGTTTATCCGGGGTTTTGGCCAAGTAGCGGCGCCCATTACCTCACTGCTGAAGGGAGGGCCGGTGCGTTTGCGGTGGTCAGCAGAGGCTGATGGAGCCTTCAACCAGTTGAAGGCACTGTTCACTGGGGCTCCCGTGTTGGCGCATCCGGACCCTTCGTTAGCATTCATAGTGGAGGTGGATGCGTCCGAGGCTGGGGTTGGAGCCGTGCTGTCTCAGCGCTCGGGTACGCCACCGAAGCTCCGTCCCTGCGCTTTCTTTTCTAAGAAGCTGGGTCCGGCAGAGCGGAACTATGATGTGGGGGACCGGGAGTTACTAGCTATGGTAAAGGCCCTGAAGGTGTGGAGACACTGGCTAGAGGGGGCTAAACACCCTTTTCTCATCTGGACTGATCACCGTAATCTGGAGTATATTCGTGCAGCGAGGAGACTGAATCCGCGCCAGGCTAGGTGGGCCATGTTCTTTACACGTTTTAGATTTACGATCTCTTACAGACCAGGTTCCCTCAACACTAAGGCCGACGCGCTGTCCCGTCTCTATGACACTGAGGACCGGTCTATCGAACCCACTCCCATCCTTCCTGCTTCTCGGCTGGTGGCCCCAGTGGTATGGGAGGTGGACGCGGACATCGAGCGGGCGTTGAGGGTTGAACCTGCGCCTGCACAGTGTCCGACTGGCAGAAGTTACGTACCGCTTGGTGTTCGTGATAAGTTGATTCGGTGGGCTCACACACTACCGTCTGCGGGTCATCCGGGGATCGATAGGACAGTGCGGGGTCTTAGAGGGAAATACTGGTGGCCCACCTTAGCTAGGGATGTGAGGCTCTATGTCTCTTCCTGTTCGGTATGCGCCCAGAGTAAGGCTCCTAGGCACCTTCCTAGAGGGAAGTTACAGCCCCTCCCGATTCCACAACGGCCATGGTCCCATCTCTCGGTAGATTTCCTTACTGATCTTCCCCCTTCTCAGGGGAACACTACCGTTCTGGTCGTTGTGGATCGGTTCTCTAAGTCCTGCCGTCTCCTTCCATTGCCTGGTCTCCCTACGGCCCTACAGACTGCAGAGGCTCTTTTTACCCACGTCTTCCGGCACTATGGGGTCCCAGAGGATATCGTCTCCGATCGGGGTCCCCAGTTCACATCTCGGGTTTGGAAGGCGTTTATGGAGCGTCTGGGGATCTCGGTCAGCCTTACCTCTGGTTATCACCCCGAAAGTAATGGGCAGGTAGAGAGAGTAAACCAGGAAGTGGGCAGGTTTCTGAGGTCGTATTGCCAGGACCGGCCAGGAGAATGGGCAAGGTACGTCCCATGGGCAGAGTTAGCCCAGAATTCTCTTCGGCATTCGTCCACGAATATGTCGCCATTCGAATGTGTACTGGGTTACCAGCCGGTCCTGGCTCCGTGGCATCAGAGTCAGACCGAGGCTCCTGCGGTGGAGGAGTGGGTACAGCGCTCTAGAGAGACCTGGCGGGCAGTCCAGGATTCTCTCAGGCAGGCCAGTGAACGGCAGAAGAGAGACGCTGACCGCCACCGCAGTGAGGCCCCGGTGTTCGCACCAGGGGACAGGGTCTGGCTCTCGACCCGAAACCTGTCCCTCCGCCTGCCCTGCCGGAAGCTGGGGCCGCAGTGTGTGGGGCCATTTAAAGTCCTGAGGAGGATAAACGAGGTGTGTTATAGATTGCAACTTCCCTCTTATTATCGTATTAACCCCTCGTTTCATGTGTCTCTCCTCAGGCCGGTGGTAGCTGGTCCCCTACAAGACAGTGAGGTACCGGAGGTCCCTCCACCCCCTCTGGACATCGAGGGGTCCCCGGCGTACACAGTACGAGCTATTCTGGACTCGAGACGCCGGGTGAGGGGCCTGCAGTACCTCGTGGACTGGGAGGGGTACGGTCCGGAGGAGAGGTGCTGGGTACCGGGGAGGGACATTTTAGATCCTTCCCTCTTGAGGGATTTCCATCGCCTCCACCCGGATCGCCCTGCGCCTCGTCCTCCGGGTCGTCCTCGAGGCCGGGGTCGGCGCGCTGCGGGAGCCGCGCATCAGGGGGGGGGTACTGTCACGAACCTCGCCGAGGTTGGTGCCTCTTCCTGTTCGGGCGGTGCTCGGCGGTCGTCGTCGCCGGCCTATTAGCTGCCATCGATTCCCTTTCCGTTTGTTTTGGGTTATTGGTTAATTGGGTACACCTGTTTTGTATTAGGATTTGTTTGTAGGGTATTTAAGGGCACTAGGCCCGCTGGGTATTTGTGCGGGCTTGTTTTTTGTTACTCTGTGTTTTGTTGGTGTGATTTATTATTGTATTTATTCTCCGGACTGTTTAGTCCTGTTGTTTTGGACTAGCAACGTATTTACGCCCTGTGTGTTGGCGTGACTGTTTTTGTTGCGCTGGGGAATAAATCTGAGGAAAACGACTGAACCCTGCTCTCTGCGCCTGATTCCACCCACCACACCTAGTAGATCGTAACACAGGCAGAGAGACAGATAGGCTAGGTTAGGCTACACCAGGCAGAGAGACAGATAGGCTAGGTTAGGATACACCAGGCAGAGAGACATATAGGCTAGGTTAGGCTACACCAGGCAGAGAGACAGATAGGCTAGGCTAGGATACACCAGGCAGAGAGACAGATAGGCTAGGTTAGGATACACCAGGCAGAGAGGATGTTTAGGTTCCCGTACTGCCCTCCCAAACCCACTGAACTCAGTACACATCAACCCAAATCCTATTCCCATTTTAACCCAAGTGAAGGACAATATGGGAAGTTTATTACTGAACATATTTGTTGGAATGTTTATCCTTATAAATGCTAATACTATAAAGGTTTTTACTTGTAATGCCAATCATTAAAAAGTACAGTAGTAAAATTGGTCATTGATTAACTAATGATTGGCGTCTATGAGTTAAGTCAGCTAAAAATAAATGTCATAAATTACTTGGGCATTGGTAAAAGCTAATTACAAATTATCATTAATAACTTACAGTAATAAATACTTTAGGTAGTTTAAATGAAAATGACTGAAGGCACACACACACATGCACACACTGACACACAGTAAACATAAATCCTCTTTGACACGCTCTCTCATGATGCCTGCATTATCATCCCCGACCCTATACCCAACACACACTATACACACACCCGACACTAAGCTGCTATTTCATATGGAAGCTCCTCTCCATAACAGTGCATATCTCTAGTCCTGCACTTTAAAAGTCCAATTCAACCTCAAATGGATAAAATAATGTTATACTCCCTACATTACAGTATCTAAGCACAAGGGGCTTGTCTAACCCTCTAACCCTGTTCTCTAACTGTTCCACTATCTACGGATTCACTGACGATCACTTATTTTACTTCTCTTCCGTCGGAAACTCAACCATTGGAACTTTCTCCGTCGTCGGGGAGACGGGCAGGGTGACCATACCCTCTGGGGGAGGAGATTGGGCTCCTGCAGTGCCGGCGAATCCTTTGGCAATGTCATCAAAGGTCCGCCCCTTGGTCTCCGGGACTTTGAAGTAGGTGAAGACGAAGAAGAATATGAGGAAGATCATGAAGATGATGAAGACGTAAGGACCACACAGCTCCTGTAAAGGAGAGAGAGAGAGGAGGTTAGAGAGTAACACAATCTAAGCTGTAAAGTTTGTCTGATGTTTTGGTCTTATAACAGTGCCAATCCCATTCATTCAGCTTTGAGGCCTGCAGATTTATCTTGATACATATGCATAGGTGTCTGTAGTACGAGGGGTAGGATGAGGAAGAAGAACCAACCTCCAGTTTGGGGAAGCCCAGCCCGACCAGGAAGTTGGCGGTCCAGTTGGAGCAGCCGGCGACGGCCATAGCTGCAGGGCGAGGCCCCTGGGAGAACAACTCAGCAACTATGAACCATGGGATAGGACCTGGACCCATCTCAAAACTGGCCACAAAGGCAAACACCGCCACGATGGCCAGGTAGCTCAGAGACGGGTTGGTCTTCTACTCAGAGAGGAGGGAGGGAATGGAGTGATAAAACATGTTAAGCAGTGGAATAAAATCCAGTCAAGGATTTTTATGGTGTGACAAGAATAGTTATTGTCGGGTTCTTGACATTTGAAATGATGGACAGCCGAGATTGAAACTCACCACCAATGAGAGGGAGATGGTCATGAGCAGAGCACTGACAGCCATTCCAGCCAATCCGATGAGGTGCAGGGTCCTTCGTCCCGCCCTCTCCACCAGGAAGAGCTGTGAATCAAACAAGGAAGTGTTAAGAATGTGTCCAAGGGTATCACATTTCATATAGTCTGGTCTAAGGTAGTGCACTATCAAACTGTACTATTTCTGAATTATTATACTTGACAGGATATGTGTTAAACTACTTACAGACACCACTGTGAATAGAGTGTTGACCACCCCAGCTCCTATAGTGGCGTAGATGGGCTGGGTCACCCCGGCAGTGTCAAATATACCTGTCGAATAGTAGAATACCTGAGGAGGAAGTAGGAGAGAGGGAGAGGAAGTTGATTACATTCATAACCAATATGAGGATATGTATCTAGTTAAATCTAGTTGTTGTCGACCCATGTTTACTCCTACAGACAGAGAGAGGGCTGTTGTTTCAGTGATTTCTGTGGCCATCTGGGTTTGATTGATGCTGTATAATTGTTTTATGTAACTTTTATTTCAGAAGGGAGTCATGCTGAGACCACAGTCTCTTTAGCAGATGAGCCCTGCATGAACACCAATAAACAACCATTACACTATATATATCTATATACACATCAATAAACAACCATTACACTATATAGATCTATATACACATCAATAAACAACCATTACACTATATATATCTATATACACATCAATAAACAACAGTTTCACTATACATATCTATATACACATCAATAAACAACACATCAATAAACAACACATCAATAAACAACAGTTTCACTATACATATCTATATACACATCAATAAACAACACATCAATAAACAACACATCAATAAACAACCATTACACTATACATATCTATATACACATCAATAAACAACAGTTTCACTATACATATCTATATACACATCAATAAACAACAGTTTCACTATACATATCTATAAACACATCAATAAACATCCATTACACTATATATATCTATATACACATCAATAAACAACCATTACACTATATATATCTATATTCACATCAATAAACAACCATTACACTATATATATCTATATACACATCAATAAACATCCATTACACTATATATATCTATATACACATCAATAAACATCCATTACACTATATAGATCTATATACACATCAATAAACAACCATTACACTATATAGATCTATATACACATCAATAAACATCCATTACACTATATATATCTATATTCACATCAATAAACAACCATTACACTATACATATCTATATACACATCAATAAACAACAGTTTTACTATACATATCTATATACACATCAATAAACAACCATTACACTATATATATCTATATACACATCAATAAACATCCATTACACTATATATATCTATATACACATCAATAAACAACCATTACACTATACATATCTATATACACATCAATAAACAACAGTTTCACTATACATATCTATAAACACATCAATAAACAACACATCAATAAACAACACATCAATAAACAGCAGTTTTACTATACATATCTATATACATATCAATAAACATCAGTTTCACTATACATATCTATATACACATCAATAAACAACAGTTTCACTATACATATCTATATACACATCAATAAACAACCATTACACTATATATATCTATAAACACATCAATAAACAACACATCAATAAACAACAGTTTCACTATACATATCTATATACACATCAATAAACATCAGTTTCACTATACATATCTATAAACACATCAATAAACAACAGTTTTACTATACATATCTATATACACATCAATAAACAACACATCAATAAACAACAGTTTCACTATACATATCTATATACACATCAATAAACACCAGTTTCACTATACATATCTATAAACACATCAATAAACAACAGTTTCACTATACATATCTATATAAACATCAATAATCAGCAGTTTTACTATACATATCTATATACATATCAATAAACAACAGTTTTACTATATATATCTATATACACATCAATAAACAACCATTACACTATATATATCTATATACACATCAATAAACATCCATTACACTATATATATCTATATACACATCAATAAACAACCATTACACTATACATATCTATATACACATCAATAAACAACCATTACACTATACATATCTATATACACATCAATAAACATCCATTACACTATACATATCTATAAACACATCAATAAACATCCATTACACTATATATATCTATATACACATCAATAAACAACAGTTTTACTATACATATCTATATACACATCAATAAACATCCATTACACTATATATATCTATATACACATCAATAAACAACCATTACACTATATATATCTATGTTCACATCAAACACAAAACACGAAACGCAAAACACAATCACATGAAACAAACACATTGTTCAGTAAACGTGCCCTATAACATCCATCTGAATTAGGCCCAGTGTAAATGTAATTGCGCCATCTCCATTAGATCTTAGGGTGATCATCTCGCTAGCCAATCATGTTATTATGCTACATCCATTCCACTTAATCAAACGCTTCCTTCCTCAGCCTCTGGGCTGAAGAGGAGGTGGTGCCTTGACAGTCTATGTTGGCATCTCTTCACTGAATCATTTAGTTTCAGTATTCTAACGCTGAACTGTGACTTCTGTAGAACTGTGTGAGTTGCAACATTACACGTCCTACTACATATGCCTATACGCAATAACTTGATCTGGAAAAGGTCATTGTGAACTTATTCTTTTGAAATCTGTGGTTATGCTTCTCTTTCCTCATTTCCTTTCCTTCATTACTAATTTATAAAAGGGCTGGATAGGTTTCCACCATATTGCTTCCAACTGTCATGTATTGTTAGATCAGGGGTCATGGATTAAGAGAAGGAAAAACTCTCTGTCCAACTTAAATAAAATAAAATAAAACAACAGTAAACATGCGCCGAATACAACAGGTGTAGTAGACCTTACAGTGAAATACTTACTTACAGGCTCTAACCAACAGTGCAAAAAAAGGTATTAGGTGAACAATAGGTAGGCAAAGAAATAAAACAACTGTAAAAAGACAGGCTATATACAGTAGCGAAGCTATAAAAGTAGCGAGGCTACCTACAGACACTGGTTGGTCGGGGCCAACTGAGGTAGTTTGTACATGAATGTATAGTTAAAGTGACTATGCATATATGATAAACAGAGAGTAGCAGTAGCGTAAAAGAGGGGTTGGCGGGTGGTGGGTGGCGGGTGGCGGGACACAATGCAGATAGCCCGGTTAGGCAATGTGCTGGGGCACTGGTTGGTCGGGGCCAACTGAGGTAGTTTGTACATGAATGTATAGTTAAAGTGACTATGCATATATAATAAACAGAAAGTAGCAGCAGTGTAAAAGAGGGTTGGGGGGGCACACAATGCAAATAGTCCATGTAGCCATTTGATTACCTGTTCAGGAGTCATATGGATTGGGGGTAAAACTGTTGAGAAGCCTTTTTGTCCTAGACTTGGCACTCCGGTACCGCTTTCCATGCGGTAGTTAGAGAGAACAGTCTATGACTGGGGTGGCTGGGGTCGTTGACAATTTTAGGGCCTTCCTCTGAAATCGCCTGGTGTAGAGGTCCTGGTTGGCAGGCAGCTTAGCCCCAGTGATGTACTGGGCTGTACGCCCTACCCTCTGTAGTGCCTTGCGGTCAGAGGCCAAGCAATTGCCGTACCAGGCAGTGATGCAACCAGTGCTCTCGATGTTGCAGCTGTAGAACCTTTTGAGGATCTCAGGACCCATGCCAAATCTTTTTAGTTTCCTGAGGGGGAATAGGCTTTGTCGTGCCCTCTTCACGACTGTCTTGGTGTGTTTGGACCATTCTAGTTTGTTGTTGATGTGGACACCAAGAAATTTGAAGCTCTCAACCTGATCCACTATAGCCCCATCGATGAGAATGGTTGCGTGCTCGGTCCTCCTTTTCCTGTAGTCCAAAATCATCTCCTTAGTCTTGGTTACGTTAAGGGATAGGTTGTTATTCTGGCACCACCCAGCCAGGTCTCTGACTTCCTCCCTATAGGCTGTCTCGTCATTGGCGGTGAACACTGTTGTGTCGTCTGTAAACTTAATGATGATGTTGGAGTCATGCCTGGCCATACAGTCGTGGGTGAACAGGGAGTACGCACCCCTGGGGAGCTCCAGTGTTGAGGATCAGTGTGGCGGATGTGTTGCTACCTACTCTCACCCCCTGGGGATGGCCCGTCAGGAAGTCCAGGATCCAGTTGCAGAGGATGGTGTTTAGTCCCAGGATCCTTAGCTTAGTGATGAGCTTTGAGGGTACTATGGTGTTGAAAGCTGAGCTGTAGTCAATGAATAGCATTCTCATGTAGGTGTTCCTTTTGTCCAGGTGGAAAAGGGCATTGTGGAGTGCAATAGAGATTGCATCATCTGTGGATCTTTTTGGGCGGTATGCACAGGGACTATGGTGTTCTGCTTGAAACATGTTGGTATTACAGACTCAATCAGGGACATGTTTAAAATGTCAGTGAAGACACTTGCCAGTTGGTCAGCACATGCCTGGAGCACACATCCTTATAATCCGTCTGGCCCCGCAGCCTTGTGTATGTTGACCTGTTTAAAGGTCTTACTCACATCGGCTACGGAAAGCGTGATCACACAGTCTTTCGGAACAGCTGATGCTCTCATGCATGCCTCAGTGTTGCTTGCCTCAAAGCGAGCATAGAAGTGATTTAGCTCGTCTGGTAGGCTTGTGTCACTGGGCAGCTCGCGGATGTGTTTCCCTTTGTAGTCTGTAATAGTTTGCAAGCCTTGCCACATAAGACGAGCGTCGGAGCCGGTGTAGTATGATTCAATTTTAGCCCTGTATTGACGCTTTGCCTGTTTGATGGTTCGTCGCAGGGCATAGCAGCACCTTTGCAAGCGGGAGCTCTACCCTTTAGCTCAGTGCGAATGTTGCCTGTAATCCATGGCTTCTGGTTGGGGTATGTACGTACAGTCACTGTGGGGACGACGTCCTCGATGCACTTACTGATAAAGCCAGTGACTGATGTGGTGTACTCCTCAATGCCATCGGAAGAATCCCGGAACATGTTCCAGTCTGTTCCATCTGCTTCATCTGACCACTTTTTTATAGACCGAGTCACTGGTGCTTCCTGCTTTAATTTGAACTTGTAAGCAGGAATCAGGAGGATAGAGTTGTGGTCGGATTTACCAAATGGAGGGCGAGGGAGAGCTTTGTACGTGTCTCTGTGTGTGGAGTACAGGTGATCTAGAATTTTTTCCCCCTCTGGTTGCAAATTTAACATGTTGATGGAAATTTGGTAGAACTGATTTAAGTTTCGCTGCATTAAAGTCTCCGACCACTAGGAGCGCCGCCTCTGGGTGAGTGGTTTCCTGTTTGCTTATTTCCTTATACAGCTGACTGAGTGCGGTCTTCGTGCCAGCATCTGTCTGTGGTGGTAAATAAACAGCCACGAAAAGTAGAGCTGAAAACTCTCTAGGCAAGTAGTGTGGCCTGCAATTTATCACAATAAATCTAGAGACTTCCTTAGATTTCGTGCACCAGCTGTTGTTTACAAATATGCACAGACCGCCCCCCCCCCCCCCACCTCCCCCCCCCACCTCCCCCTCGTCTTACAGGAGTGTGCTGTTCTATCTTGCCGGTGCAGCGTGTATCTCGCTAGCTGAATATCCATGTCGTCATTCAGTCACGATTCCGTGAAACATAAGATATTACAGTTTTTGATGTCCAGTTGGTAGGATATTCGTGATCGTACCTCATCTAGTTTATTGTCCAATGATTGCACGTTGGCGAGTAGTATTGACGGTAACGGCAGCTTTCCCACTCGCCTTTTCCGGGTCCTGACCAGGCATCCTGCTCTTTGTCCTCTGTACCTGCGTCGCTTCCTCTTGCAAATAACCGGGATGTCGGCCCTGTCGGGTATTTGGAGAATGTCTGTGCGACTTGCTTGTTGAAGAAAAAATCTTTGTTTAATCCGAGGTGAGTGATCGCTGTCCTGATATCCAGAAGCTATTTTTTTGCCGTAAGATACGGTGGCAGAAATATTATGTACAAAATAAGTTACAAATAACGAGAAAAAAACACATAATAGCACAATTGGTTGGGCGCCCGTAAAACTGCTGCCATTTCTTCCGGCGCAATTTTCTCTTAAAGTTTTTTCCCTGATGTTTACCTCAGTTAAATTATGTAGTATGGAAGAACTCCCTAATTATGTTGCATTGTGGGAGTTGTAGTCTACTCACCGCGTTGATGCCAGAGAGCTGCTGGGAGAGCTGCAGGATGATGGCGATGATGATTGGCTGACGGTAGGCTGGCGAACGGAAGAGTTCTGGAATAGTGACCTTCTTCTCCATGGCCATCTTCATCCCTTCTTCCTTCATCTCCTGGATGTCATCACTTACATCCTCACAGCCACGCAGACGCACCAGGGCTGGAGGGAGGGCGAGATATTTTTTAAATACTAGGTACTTTCTGATACCAATGAATCCCAAATAAATAACAGAGTAATTGTCATGTAAATACTTTTACACCACATAGTTTCTAAGAAAACGGTCAAATAATAAAGTTCCCTAAATGAGTGCTATGCAATATGATCCATAACATCTCCTAGGTTTAATATGATCAGTAGCATCTCCTATGTGCAATATGATCAGTAACATCTCCTATGTGTAATATGATCAGTAACATCTCCTATGTGTAATATGATCAGTAACATCTCCTATGTGTAATATGATCAGTAACATCTCCTATGTGTAATATGATCAGTAACATCTCCTATGTGTAACATGATCAGTAACATCTCCTATGTGTAATATGATCAGTAACATATCCTATGTGTAACATGATCAGTAACATCTCCTATGTGTAATATGATCAGTAACATCTCCTATGTGTAATATGATCAGTAACATCTCCTATGTGTAATATGATCAGTAACATCTCCTATGTGTAATATGATCAGTAACATCTCCTATGTGTAATATGATCAGTAACATGTCTCCTCTCCCTGACCTTTGCGAGCCTCCTCCTCCTGGTTGAGGCTGATGAGGAGGTAGCGGGGGCTCTCTGGGCAGAAGGGCAACATGATGCTCTGCACCACAGCAGGGATGGCCGTCAGGGACAGCAGGAGGGGCCACAGGGAGTCTGACCCCAGCAGAAACTCCAGACCAAAGACCTACAGAGCAGAGAGAGGGACAACAGGATGGCCAGGGTTAAAGCTTAAGGTAGCTGACTTAACTGACTTGATTGTACAGAAAAATGAGATTGGTCATTTACATTCAGTGAAATGAACAGCATTTATATCAATTGACCTCAATAACATTAAGTTCAATTAATTACAATAAACTCAGTAGAGTTTGAACTAAAATAACCTAAATGAAAGTGAACCAGTGCCTGGTCCTCTCTGTGGTACCTGTGCCACCAGGATGCCAATGACCACTCCCAGCTGGTGGAGGGTGCCGAAGGCCCCCCTGAGGTGCGTGGGGGCCAGCTCTCCCACGTACATGGGCGTCAGTCCCGTACACAGGCCACAGAACACGCCAATGACCAGCCTGCCAATGATGACCATCTCAAAGGACTTACACAGGCTGGACAGACCCATCAGAGTTCCACCCAGAAGGGCCAGCACGTTGGCCAGGAGCATGGACTTCCGCCTGGGGAGAGAGAGAGAGAGAGAGAGAGGAGGATAGGAAAAGGGGAAAGAAAAGAAGGACAGTGGGAGGAAACATGTGTGGTGGTTAGAAAGATGGGGGAAGCCATTTAGTCCAGTGCCCTGTCAGAGACCATGAATGGCCTGCTAAATAAACAGTGATGAAGTGATGTGAGATGAGGCCAGGTTAGGAGGTAAGACCTCAATTAAAATTACAGCCTCAATTAACATTACAGCACCGAATCGACTAAGGGCCCTTGGCTCATCTTTGAGAGCAAATATTTACAAGCCGCACACCTCTCATTGTGGTGCTGGGAATAAAATAAATAAAACAGTACAAAGTCATTACAGATACAAAACCACTTCCACACACACATTTACTGTACATCTGCATTTCTTTGTATCATTAGTCCTTAACTCACCTCCCAAACCTGTCCACCATGACCCCCACAGACAAGGACCCAACCATGCCCCCCACACTGAAGATGGCCACAGCGAAGCTCCAAACCATGGTGTTAGTCCCAGAGGAGAAGGGGTCTCCATAACGATCCATAGACACATTCTGGAAGAACCGTCGCAGTTTCTGAGAGTGGAGATGACAGAACCTTAGAACCTTCAGAGGTTAAAGGGTGGGAATATCACTGAGGATTTAGGCAAGTGGTCTAAAATCCTAGTCCTGGAGATGTACAGAGGGTGCAGGCATTTGTTTCAGCCCTGTTCCAGCCCTGACTGTTATAGTCAATACACATGAGTACTACCACTGACTGCCCACAAGGGGGAGACAAAGTTGAAAACAACAGCACATCCATGTGTGTTTGTGTGTGTTTGTGTGTGTGTGTGTGTGTGTGTGTGTGTGTGCGCGCGCGCACAAACACACACACACACACACACACAGACACACACACACCTGCTCAGGGGCATTGATGACTCCAGTGTTGTATCCGAACTGCAGGGAGCCAATGACAGCTGTAGTGATGCAGTAGAGGAGGTAACAGGTCACTCCCTTCTTCTTCTGGGGATGGAGGAGGAATAGAGGGAGGAAGAGAGAGGGGGAGTGAAAACGGGGAGAGAGAGGCAGTGATGGAGGGAGAGGGGTGTTAAAATAATAGAAAGAGAGAGAGAAACAGATAACAAGAAAGTGACAGAGAAAAGGATAGCGAGAGAGAGAGAGAGAGAGAGAGAGAGAGAAACAGGAAATTAGATATCCACTGGTCTCATGCATATGGATGGAGACGTAGTGTACAATAATTCTGTCATTGTCATCATAGCCAGTGTCTTGGCCCACAAAGCTCTTGTTGTTCCCAGTGACAGTAGAAAATACACAATGAAACAGTCTGTTTGTGATTGTTCTCCCTCTCTTCTGCTTTCTCTCTGAGCATTCACAAGCTGTCACTGTCTACACTGCCACGCTAGGTTAGGTGTTACAAAACAGTGGAAATGGAACCATGTTTCGCAATCCTGATCGACCCGGAGTCTTGAGGATGAACTGTGAGAAGAATAGAGACTCTGTGCTACTATGGATTTATGCTACTTTATTCTACTGTTGAGGCCTATTGTATTGGGTTCGGCTGTTCTACCAGTCCAATATGCGTTAATATGCTAATACTAACTACTACTTAAACAAATACCAAGTGAAATCATCTGGCATGAAGATTTTTTATTTTTAGCTGTGGTATTTTAGTGAATGATTCAGTTGAGTTGAGTTCAGTCAGTTGTCCTTCCAGACATTAAGCATCTCCAATCCAAAATGACATCTAGAATCGGCTTCCTATTTCGCAACAAAGCATCCTTCACTCATGCTGCCAAACAAACCCTTGTAAAACTGACTATCCTACCGATCCTTGACTTTGGCGATGTAATTTACAAAATTGCCTCCAACACTCTACTCAGCAAACTGGATGTAGTCTATCACAGTGCCATTTGTTTTGTCACCAAAGCCCCATTTACTACCCACCACTGCAACATGTATGCTCTTGTTGGCTGGCCCTCACTACATATTCGTCGCAAAACCCACTGGCTCCAGGTCATCTACAAGTCTCTGCTAGGTAAAGCCCCACCTTATCTCAGCTCACTGGTCACCATAGCAACACCCACACATAGCATGCGTTCCAGCAGGTATATTTCACTGGTCATCCCCAAAGCCAATACTTCCTTTGGCTGCCTTTCCTTCCAGTTCTCTGCTCCCAATGACTGGAACGAACTGCAAAAATAACTTCTATCTCCCTCTCTAACTTTAAGCATCAGCTGTCAGAGCAGTTTACCAATCACTGTACCTGTACACAGCCAATCTGTAAATAGCACACCCAACTACCTCATCCCCATATTGTTATCTATCCTCTTGCTCTTTTGCACACCAGTATCTCTACTTGTACATCATCATCTGCACATCTATCACTCCAGTGTTAATGCTAAATTGTAATTATTTCGACTCTATGGCCTATTTATTGCCTTTACCTCCCTACTCTTCTACATTTGCACACACTGTACATATATTTTTGCATTGTGTTATTGACTGCATGTTTGTTTATGTGTAACTCTGAATTGTTGTTTTTTTCACACTGCTTTGCTTTATCTTGGCCAGGTCGCAGTTGTAAATGAGAACTTGTTCTCAACTGGCCTACCTGGTGAAATATATATATATTTTTTTTCAATTTAAAGCTGGGCAACATAGCAGCACCAAGCTGATTGGTTATAATGAACGTCTGCTATACAAAGCCCTGGGCCAGACCAGGGAAAGAAACCCTGTTTGATGTGGTCTCTTTTAAAGGACCATACCTACTCATCTGAAATACCACATCTCTTGACAGAGAATGTATACTATTGGAAAGTAACATGACAGTATGTCAGTTATTATTACACAAAGGTAGGCTACTCTTTATGACACACACTATTACACATAGATGGGTCAAAGACGAGACATTTAAATTTAACATAAAAATATAAATATGTATAAATATAATATTAAATCACTCAACTCTTACCCTTCTTTTGACCCATAAATATTTGTGTTGCAAACTATTCAATTAAGGGAGTTGTGTCAAAATGTCCTTCAGTGTAACTTTCCGGGTTAAAATTCTAATGATAACAGTGTTTTTAAAATTTAGAAATTCATCCTAAAAATACAAATTAACACGCATGGCATAATTGTGTTTGTTGACAACAATATATAGAATAATGGGCAACATACAGTATCTAAAAAATATTTAAAATCTTGAATAACTTTTGTCTGGACTTTTGCGCTTCATCAATGTCATTCAGTATCACAAAGATAAAAAAGCCATTTTAAAGCATATCAAATCAAATCAAATTGTATTTGTCACATACACATGGTTAGCAGATGTTAATGCGAGTGTAGCGAAATGCTTGTGCTTCTAGTTCCGACAATGCAATAATAACCAACAAGTAATCTAACTAACAATTCCAAAACTACTGTCTTATACACAGTGTAAGGGGATAAAGAATATGTACATAAGGATATATGAATGAGTGATGGTACAGAGCAGCATAGGCAGGATACAGTAGATGGTATCGAGTACAGTATATACATGAGGTGAGTATGTAAACAAAGTGGCATAGTTAAAGTGGCTAGTGATACATGTATTACATAAGGATGCAGTCGATGATATAGAGTACAGTATATACGTATGCATATGAGATGAATAATGTAGGGTAAGTAACATTATATAAGGTAGCATTGTTTAAAGTGGCTAGTGATATATTTACATAATTTCGCATCAATTCCCATTATTAAAGTGGCTGGAGTTGAGTCAGTGTCAGGGTCAGTGTCAGTGTGTTGGCAGCAGCCACTCAATGTTAGTGGTGGCTGTTTAACAGTCTGATGGGAACGTGATGAAAGAAATACATGATGGTAATCATGTGACAGTGTGTGACATCACAAAGAAGACCTATTGAAGAACCTCTATCAATGTGATGAGGTCAGTAAATCTCTCTGAAATATTTGATGATTTCACCTTTTCACCCTCTAGTAACCTTTGTATCAAAAACACATGTCCTTCAGTACAACACAGAAATCAAACTTTTAATGTTACTATTTTATAAAAAGCTATATTAAATATGAAAAGTAAGGATAATCTTTATAGGTCAAGGTCATTACTTTATATACAGTTGAAGTCGGAAGTTTAAATACACCTTAGCCAAATACATTGAAACTCAGTTCTTGACAATTCCTGACATTTAATCCTAGTAAAAATTCCCTGTTTTAGGTCAGTTAGGAGCACCACTTTATTTTAAGAATGTGAAATGTCAGAATAATAGTAGAGAGAATTATTTTTTCAGCTTTATTTCTTTCATCACTTTCCCAATGGGTCAGAAGTTTACATACACTCAATTCGTATTTGGAAGCATTGCCTTTAAATTGTTTAACTTGGGTTAAACGTTCTGGGTAGCCTTCCACAAGCTTCCCACAATAAGTTGGGTGAATTTTGGCCCATTCCTCCCGACAGAGCTGGTGTAAATGAGTCAAGTTTGTAGGATTCCTTGCTCGCACACGCTTTTTCAGTTCTGCCCACACATTTTCTATAGGATTAAGGTCAAGGCATCGTGATGGCCACTCCACTACCTTTGTTGTCCTTAAGCCATTTTGCCACAACTTTGGAAGTATGCTTGGGGTCATTGTCCATTTGGAAGACCCATTTGCGACCAAGCTATAACTTCCTGACTGATGTCTTGAGATGTTGCTTCAATATATCCGCATAATTTTCTATCCACATAATTTCCCTGCCTCATGATGCCATCTATTTTGTGAAGTGTACCAGCCCCTCCTGCAGCAAAGCACCCCATAACATGATGCTGCCACCCCCGTGCTTCACAGTTGTGATGGTGTTCTTCGGCTTGCAAGACTCCCCCTTTTTCCTCCAAACATAACGATGGTCATTATTGGCCAAACAGTTCTATTTTTGTTTCATCAGACCAGAGGACATTTCTCCAAAAAGTACAATCTTTGTCACCATGTGCAGTTGCAAACCGTAGTCTGGCTTATTTATTGCGGTTTTGGAGCAGTGGCTTCTTCCTTGCTGAGCAACCTTTCAGGTGATGTCGATATAGGACTATTTTTACTGTGGATATAGATACTTTTGTACCTGTTTCCTCCAGCATCGTCACAAGGTCCTTTTCTGTTGTTCTGGGATTGATTTGCGCTTTTCGCACCAAAGTACCTCATCATACAGCTGTATGATGGCTGTGTCGTCCCATGGTGTTTATACTTGTGTACTATTGTTTGTACAGATTAATTATGTCAATTAGCTTATCAGAAGCTTCTAAAGCCAGGACATAATTTTCTGGAATTTTTCAAGCTGTTTAAAGGCACAGTCAACTTAGCGTATGCAAACTTCTGACCCACTGGAATTGTGAAACAGTGAATTATAAGTGAAATAATCTGTCTTTAAAAAATTGTTGGAAAAATTGTAACGGTTTTCTGTATGTGAAGGAGAGTCGGACCAAAATGCAGCGTGTAGATTGCGATCCATGTTTTAATGAACAAACGTAAAACACGAATCAATGCAAACACTACAAAAATAAAGAACGTGATGAACGTAACGAAAACCTAAAACAGCCTATCTGGTGAAAAACACATAGACAGGAACAATCACCCACAAACACACAGTGAAACCCAGGCTACCTAAATATGGTTCCCAATCAGAGACAATGACGAACACCTGCCTCTGATTGAGAACCATATCAGGCCGAACATAGAACTAGACAAACTAGACATGTAACATAGAATGCCCACTCAGATCACACCCTGACCAATCAAAACATAGAAAATACAAAGTAAACTATGGTCAGGGCGTGACAGTACCCCCCCCCCAAGGTGCGGACTCCGGCCGCAAAACCTGAACCTATAGGGGAGGGTCTGGGTGGGCATCTGTCCGTGGTGGCGGCTCTGGCGCTGGACGTGGACCCCACTCCATGACAGTTTTAATCCCCCTCCTAAACGTCCCTAAATAGGTTACCCACCACAATGATAACATGGGACAGAGGGACAGCTCGGGACAGAGGTAACTCGGGACAGATGGGTAGCTCAGCACTGAGAGGAAGCTCAGCACTGAGAAGAAGCTCAGCACTGAGAGGAAGCCCAGGCAGGTAGTAGAAACTACCAGAACCTGGCTGGCTGGCGGTTTCAGCAGATCCTGGTCGACTAGCAGATCTGGAAGAATCTGGTCGACTGGCGGATCTGGGAGAATCTGGTCGACTGGCGGATCTGGGAGAATCTGGTCGACTGGCGGATCTGGGAGAATCTGGTCGACTGGCGGATCTGGGAGAATCTGGTCGACTGGCGGATCTGGGAGAATCTGGTCGACTGGCGGATCTGGGAGAATCTGGTCGACTGGCAGATCTGGGAGAATCTGGACGACTGGCAGATCTGAGAGAGTCTGGACGACTGGCAGATCTGGAAGAGTCTGGTCGACTGGCAGATCTGGAAGAGTCTGGTCGACTGGCAGATCTGGAAGAGTCTGGTCGACTGGCAGATCTGGAAGAGTCTGGACGACTGGCAGATCTGGAAGAGTCTGGACGACTGGCAGATCTGGGAGAGTCTGGTCGACTGGCAGATCTGGGAGAGTCTGGTCGACTGGCAGATCTGGGAGAGTCTGGTCGACTGGCAGCTCTGGCTGCTCCATGCTGACTGGCTGCTCCATGATGACTGGCAGCTCCATGATGACTGGCAGCTCTGGCTGCTCCATGCTGACTGGCTGCTCCATGCTGACTGGCAGCTCTGGCTGCTCCATGCTGACTGGCTGCTCCATGCTGACTGGCAGCTCTGGCTGCTCCATGCTGACTGGCTGCTCTGGCTGCTCCATGCTGACTGGCTGCTCTGGCTGCTCCATGCTGACTGGCTGCTCCATGCTGACTGGCGGCCCTGGCTGCTCCATGCTGACTGGCGGCCCTGGCTGCTCCATGCTGACTGGCGGCCCTGGCTGCTCCATGCTGACTGGCGGCCCTGGCTGCTCCATGCTGACTGGCGGCCCTGGCTGCTCCATGCTGACTGGCAGCTCTGGCGGCTCCTTGCAGACTGGCAGCTCTGGCGGCTCCTTGCAGACTGGCAGCTTTGGCGGCATCCTGCAGACTGGCAGCTCTGGCGGCTCCTTGCAGACTGGCAGCTCCTTGCAGACTGGCAGCTCTATGCAGACTGGCAGCTCCTTGCAGACTGGCAGCTCCTTGCAGACTGGCAGCTCCTTGCAGACTGGCAGCTCCTTGCAGACTGGCAGCTCCTTGCAGACTGGCAGCTCCTTGCAGACTGGCAGCTCTATGCTAACTGGCAGCTCTATGCTAACTGGCAGCTCTATGCTATCTGGCAGCTCCTTGCAGACTGGCAGCTCCTTGCAGACTGGCAGCTCTATGCTAACTGGCAGCTCTATGCTAACTGGCAGCTCTATGCTAACTGGCAGCTCTATGCTAACTGGCAGCTCTTTGCAAACTGGCAGTTCTGAACAGGCGGGAGACTCCGGCAGCGCTGTAGAGAAGGAAGGCTCTAACAGCGCTAAACAGGCGGGAGACTCCGACAGCGCTGAAGAGGAGGAAGGCTCTGGCAGCGCTGGACAGGCGAGGCGCACTGTAGGCCTGAGGCGTGGTGCTGGCAATGGTGGTACTGGGCCGAGGACACGCACAGGAAGCCTGGTGCGGGGAGCTGCTACCGGAGGGCTGGGGTGTGGAGGTGGTACTGGAAAAACCGGACCGTGCAGGCGCACTGGAGCTCTTGAGCACCGAGCCTGCCCAACCTTACCTGGTTGAATACTCACGGTCGCCCTGCCAGTGCGGCGAGGTGGAATAGCCCGCACTGGACTATGCAGGCGAACCGGAGACACCGAGCGCAAGGCTGGTGCCATGTAAACCGGCCCAAGGAGACGCACTGGGGACCAGCTGCGTACACGCGGAGCTGGAATATACCGCACAGGGCTATGCACCCGCACTGGAGACACCGTGCGCACCACTGCATAACACGGTGCCTGTCCGGTCTCTCTAGCCCCCCGGTAAGCACAGGGAGTCTGCCCAGGTCTCCTACCTGGCATAGCCATACTCCCTGTTAGCCCCCCCCCAAGAAATTTTTGGGGCTGCCTCTCAGGCTTCCATCCGCGTCGCCGTGCTGCCTTCTCATACCAGCGCCTCTCTGCTTTCACCGCCTCCATTCTACGGTAACCTTCCTCGCACTGCTCCAGCGAATCCCAGGCGGGCTCCGGCACTCTCCCTGGGTCGGCCGCCCACCTGTCGATCTCCTCCCAAGTAGTATACTCCATACTGTACTCCTTGGGCTGTTCCTGTTGTTTCTTCTCCCGCTGCACCTTAGTGCGGCTACACTCCCCTGGTTTAGCCCAGGGTCCTCTCCCGTCGAGGATTTCCTCCCATGTCCAGAAATCCTTATTGCGCTTCTCCTCGCGCTGCTCCTGCCTGTTGACACGCTGCTTGGTCCGTTGGTGGTGGGTGATTCTGTAACGGTTTTCTGTATGTGAAGGAGAGTCGGACCAAAATGCAGCGTGTAGATTGCGATCCATGTTTTAATGAACAAACGTAAAACACGAATCAATGCAAACACTACAAAAATAAAGAACGTGATGAACGTAACGAAAACCTAAAACAGCCTATCTGGTGAAAAACACATAGACAGGAACAATCACCCACAAACACACAGTGAAACCCAGGCTACCTAAATATGGTTCCCAATCAGAGACAATGACGAACACCTGCCTCTGATTGAGAACCATATCAGGCCGAACATAGAACTAGACAAACTAGACATGTAACATAGAATGCCCACTCAGATCACACCCTGACCAATCAAAACATAGAAAATACAAAGTAAACTATGGTCAGGGCGTGACAAAAATGACTTGTGTCATGCACAAAGTAGATGTTCTAACCGACTTACCAAAACTATAGTTTGTTAACAAGAAATTTGTGGAGTGGTTGAAAAATTAGTTTTAATGACTCCATCCTAAGTGCATGTAAACTTCTGACTTCAACTGTAGGTGGCCAAGGAACTGCTTGTTAAATATGTTTATGTATGAAATCCATCCTTCAGTATCACACTTGTCCTTCAGCACAACAAAAGTTTCATGTTATACCACAATGTCACTCGTTATTCTGAATGACAGTAGCTTTGTTACCGCATGTTATTTTTTACAACATTGAATCATTAAATTGAATTCATATTTAATTCATATTTACTTGTTGTATTAATACTGAATATTATCATTTTAAACTATTTTACGGCATTTTAAGGTTTTTTCAAGGCACATTATCTTTATACTGTAGATGTCGTTGTGTAATAAGGAGAGGGCTGCACGACACAGACAAAAGATTAACGCAGATCCAGTTGCTAGGGAGAAAATACTAGCCAGAAGAAAAGCAAGGTATTTTTTTCATGGTTTCATGCTTCTGTCAGCAACAGAATGGGGTATAAAGCTGGGTGGATAACACTTAACATTAAGTTGCATTATTACACTGTAGTTAATGTTTTATTGCACTGCAGTTAAGGTAATACTGATGGATTATATTGGTTAATATAATATTACACACACACACAATTATGGATAAAAAATGGATTATGAATTATATTAGTTAATAGCTGCTTCATATTTGGGGCACTTTATGAAAAATCAAGACTGTACAAGTTTGAATTCAAGTAGTTTGATGGGCATTTTATGTAGCTATTTTGTGTAGGCATCTTGAAATTGCATTTGTGTACCTGCATTGAATTGAAATTTACCAGTTACAGTGTAACAATGCATAAATACAACATTAACTATCATGTAATAATTGTGTAATAATGCCACTTAATGCAACGTAAAGTGTTGCCGCAGGCTCAAATTATAGTTACGTGATTATTATTAACATTAGCAAGGAAATAGTAACAAAACATGTTTGAGAGAGAAAGGGAGAGGGGGTTAATTTAACTTTTAAACTTTGATTAAGTGTTATCATTGTATAGCCTACTATTAATAGACTACTAATAACATTTAATGGATGCGAATCCTATTCTGTTCCAGTGTATTCATGGTAACAAAATATTGTCATACCGTATACCGCCCCCAGGTGGTGAGGGTAGGCAACAACATCTCCACCCCGCTGATCCTCAACACTGGGGCCCCACAAGGGTGCGTTCTGAGCCCTCTCCTGTACTCCCTGTTCACCCACGACTGCGTGGCCACGCACGCCTCCAACTCAATCATCAAGTTTGCGGACGACACAACAGTGGTAGGCTTGATTACCAACAACGACGAGACGGCCTACAGGGAGGAGGTGAGGGCCCTCGGAGTGTGGTGTCAGGAAAATAACCTCACACTCAACGTCAACAAAACTAAGGAGATGATTGTGGACTTCAGGAAACAGCAGAGGGAACACCCCCCTATCCACATCGATGGAACAGTAGTGGAGAGGGTAGTAAGTTTTAAGTTCCTCGGCGTACACATCACAGACAAATTGAATTGGTCCACCCACACAGACAGCATCGTGAAGAAGGCGCAGCAGCGCCTCTTCAACATCAGGAGGCTGAAGAAATTCGGCTTGTCACCAAAAGCACTCACAAACTTCTACAGATGCACAATCGAGAGCATCCTGTCGGGCTGTATCACCGCCTGGTACGGCAACTGCTCCGCCCACAACCGTAAGGCTCTCCAGAGGGGAGTGAGGTCTGCACAACGCATCACCGGGGGCAAACTACCTGCCCTTCAGGACACCTACACCACCCGATGTCACAGGAAGGCCATAAAGATCATCAAGGACAACAACCACCCGAGCCACTGCCTGTTCACCCCGCTATCATCCAGAAGGCGAGGTCAGTACAGGTGCATCAAAGCTGGGACCGAGAGACTGAAAAACAGCTTCTATCTCAAGGCCATCAAACTGTTAAACAGCCACCACTAACATTGAGTGGCTGCTGCCAACACACTGACTCAACTCCAGCCACTTTAATAATGGGAATTGATGGGAAATGATGTCAAATATATCACTAGCCACTTTAAACAATGCTACCTAATATAATGTTTACATACCCTACATTATTCATCTCATATGTATACGTATATACTGTACTCTATATCATCTACTGCATCTTTATGTAATACATGTATCACTAGCCACTTTAACTATGCCACTTTGTTTACATACTCATCTCATATGTATATACTGCACTCAATACCATCTACTGTATCTTGCCTATGCCGCTCTGTACCATCACTCATTCATATATCTTTATGTACATATTCTTTATCCCCTTTCACTTGTGTCTATAAGGTAGTAGTTTTGGAATTGTTAGCTAGATTACTTGTTGGTTATTACTGCATTGTCGGAACTAGAAGCACAAGCATTTCGCTACACTCGCATTAACATCTGCTAACCATGTGTATGTGACAAATAAAATTTGATTTGATTTGATAACACCAGTATTTCATATTAAAATACAATAACTTCGTTTTGTTGACTCAGAGAGACAAAAACTAATCTCAAAGGATGAAGTTAAAAATATTTTCATAGATTTTCGAATTTGATTTTCGAATTTGTCCAATGAACATAAAAAAAGCCTTTTAGGGAATTTGTAATTGCTGTTTCATTTTTTTGCTACTTTGAAAACCTTATACGTCTTTGAACCAGATACTAATATATTAATTTCCTACATAAACACTGTCACGCCCTGACCATAGAGAGCCCTTGGTTCTCTATGGTGTTAAGGTCAGAGCGGGACTAGGGGGGTATTCTAATTTTCATATTTCTAGGTTGGTATGCTTGATATGGTTCCCAATTAGAGGCAGCTGGTTATCATTGTCTCTAATTGGGGATCATATTTAGGTAGTCTTTTTTCCACCTGTGTTTTGTGGGATATTGTTTTGAGTTAGTGCATGTTGCACCTCTGTTGTCACGGTTCGTTGTTTGTTTCGTTCATTAATTCTTTATTGTTTTGTTGTGTGGTTCACTTACTTTAAATAAAAAAAGATGTGGAACCCAGATCACGCTGCACGTTGGTCCGTGTATGCTTCCAACGAACGTGACAAACACAGCATAAGGCAGTGATGTCAAATATCCAGCAGCTCCACATAACAGACTTTCATTATAACCAATCAATGGGTGTTGTTTAGTCCAGTGATTCTCAACTGATTGGTCCTGACCCAAATTTGGGTCACGGGAGATTGGGTTGTGGGTGTCTGAGTGGGTTTTTTTTAAATGAAGAAATTCTCCAGTCTGAACTTAAACAACTTAAACCAGATAGAAAGGCTGTAGAAATTATAATGAACTTACATTTTTAAATAATTTAATCTCCTAACCTAATTTTTCTTCAACCACACTATTATCAATGTACAGATTAGCAGCACTATTTTGGTTGATTTTATGATCTCAAGCCAGTGAGTTTATTCACGTTCTTCATCAAGAATTTGTGCAAAATGTAATTAATGACAATGAAAGAGGTGGGAATATTGTTCTCTTGTCATATAATTGCTACATTTACCTTTAATATAGCATTTTAAAAAAGTTATAGATTATATATTGCCGAATCCTTTTTGCGATGCAAATATTGGGTCGCAACTGAGACAACCTGGTTCAATTTGGGTTCCGAGGCAAAATCAGTTGAGAAACCCTGGTTTAGTCTGTATGTCTGCTACAGGAGACACAGTGAGCTTCCTCTCGGGAGAGCAGTATTATGTCATATGGTCTCGGTCCACCGTGTCAACAGATATAAGATCTACATATTTCACCAAAATGACACAATAACACGGCATGGCAGTATCAATAACATTATCACACACAGGCTCAGTGAACCTGCACAGGACATTGATAGATTGATTTGAGTGAACAGTGGGCATACTGGTAACTGCCAAAATAAAGGAAACACTTGAGTAACTGAGGGTTCTGGGCTGGCGGCTTAGTTATGGTGTGAAGGTGCATTTTCCTGGCATGGTTTAGGTCCACTCAATCCAATAGAGGGCAAGGTAAACACCAATAAATACCCAGCCTTTCTGAGTGATCACCTTCAATTTACGGTGAATCATTTCTAACCTGATGGGAGTGGTCTCTTCCAGGATGACAGTACCACCATCCAATTGAACACTTACGGGAGGTTCTGGAGAGGTGCCTGAGTTTTTCTCCACCATCAGCAAAACAACAAATTATGGAATTTTTCATGGAAGTATGGTGTCACCTCCAGACACTTGTAGAATCTATGCCAAGGTTTATTGAAACTGTTCTGGCTTGAGGTGACCCAATGCCTTGTTAAGACACTTTATGTTGGTGTTTCCTTTATTTTGGCAGTTCCCTTTATATCACAGTGTGAAAGCAGTGTCACCAAGACAGAGTGCTTTGTGTTGTATTGTCCTGGACTGAACAGTCTGTTCTTGTACTGATATATGTAACTCTGGTTCTTTGACTGGCCAGACTGTTTCTGTCAGGCACTAGAATTGTCATAGTGTAACACAATGGGTACAAATAAAACTATTTGTTTTGAAGTTTGAAAACAGTCTTGTAATCAACTCAATTCAAATCAAATTGTATTTGTCACATGTGCCGAATACAACCTTACAGTGAAATGCTTACTTACAAGCCCTTAATCAACAATAAAGTGTTAAGAAAGTATTTACTAAAATAAACTGAAGTAAAAAAAAAATGAAATAAAACAATAAATACACATTTAAATTAAAAAATAAGAAAATTATAAATAAAATAAAAATGAAAGAGCAACAATTAAATAACAGTAGAGAGGCTGTATACAGAGGGTACCGGTACAGAGTCAATGTGTGGGGGCACAGGTTAGTTGAGATAATTGAGGTAGTATGTACATGTAGGTAGAGGTAAATGCAAGTAGTCCGGATAGCCATTTGATTAGCTGTTTAGCAGTCTTATGGTTTGGGGGTAGAAGCTGTTAAGAAGCCTTTTGGACCTAGACTTGGCGCTCCGGTACCGCTTGCCTTGCTGTAGCAGAGAAAACAGTCTATGACTAGGGTGGCTGGAGTCTTAGTCCATTTTTAGGGCCTTCCTCTGACACCGCCTGGCATAGAGGTCCTGGATGGCAGGAAGCTTAGCCCCAGTGATGTACTGGGCCATACGCACTATCCACTGTAATGCCTTGCGGTCTGAGGCCGAGAAGTTGCCATACCAGGCGGTGATGCAACCAGTCAGGATGGTGTTGATGGTGCAGCTGTAGAACTTTTTGAGGATCTGAGGACCCATGCCAAATATTTTCAGTCTCCTGGGGGGGAATAGGCGTTATTGTGCCCTCTTCACGACTGTCTTGGTGTGTTTGGACTATGATAGTTTCTTGATGATGTGGGCACCAAGGAACTTGAAGCTCTCAACCTGCTCCACTACAGCACTGTCGATGAGAATGCTCAGCCTTCATTTCCTGTAGTCCACGATCATCTCATTTGTCTTAATGTTATGAGCTATAGGCTACGTGTGTACAGGAATGTAAAATCATAACGGTCCTAATATACAGTACCAGTCAAAAGTTTGGACCAAAGTTAGCATTTTTGCTATTTTCTACATTGTAGAATAATAGTGAAGACGTTAAAACTATGAAATAACACATGGAATCATGTAGTAACCAAAAAAACAAATCAAAATCTATTTTAGATTTTAGATTCTTCAAAGTAGCCACCCTTTGCCTTGATGACAGCTTTGCACACTCTTGACATTTTTTCAACCAGCTTCACCTGGAATGCTTTTCCAACAGTCTTGAAGGAGTTCACACATTTGCCGAGCACTTGTTGGCTGCTTTTCCTTCACTCTGCAGTCCTACTCATCCCAAACCATCTCAATTGGGTTGAGGTCGGGTGATTGTGGAGGCCAGGTCATCTGATGCAGCACTCCGTCACTCTCCTTCTTGGTCAAATAGCCCTTACACAGCCTGGAGGTGTGTTGGGTCATTGTCCAACTAAGCGCAAACCAGATGGGATGGTGTATCACTGCAGAAATCTGTGGTAGCCATGCTAGTTAAGTCTGCCTTGAATTCTAAATAAATCACTGACAGTGTCACCAGCAAAGCACCCCCACACCATCACACCTCCTCCTCCATACTTCACGGTTGGAACCACACATGCGGAGATCATTTGTTAACCTACTCTGATTATCACAAAGACACAGCGGTTGGAATCTAAAATCTAAAATTTGGAGTCATCTGACCCAAGGACAGATTTCCACCGGTCTAATGGCCATTGCTCATGTTTCTTGGCCCAAGCAAGTTTCTTCTTATTATTGGTGTCCTTTAGTAGTGGTTTCTTTGCAGGAATTCGACAATGAAGGCCTGATTGACGCAGTCTATTGATGTTGAGATGTGTCTGTTACTTGAACTCTGTGAAGCATTTATTTGGGCTGCAATCTGAGGTGCAGTTAACTCTAATGAATTCATCCTCTGCAGCAGAGGTAACTCTGGGTCTTCCTTTCCTTTCCATGAGAGCCAGTTTCAGGTCTTAAAGTAATGATGGACTGTCGTTTCTCTTTGCTTATTTGAGTTGTTCTTACCATTATATGGACTTTTACCAAACAGGGCTATCTTCTGTATACCACCCCTACCTTGTCACAACACAACTGATTGGCTCAAACGCATTAAGAAGGAAAGAAATTCCACAAATTCACTTTTACCAAGGCACACCTGTTAATTGAGATTCATTCCAGGTGACTGATTATGATTATAGTACAAATAAAATAGTACAAAATAGTACAAAAAAAGTGTAAAAAACCTGAATGAATAGGTGTGTCCAAACTTTTGACTGGTACTGTAGGTGTAGGAGGCATAACTTAAAGGCCTTATCCTGGAAAATATTTCAAATCAAAGACCAACTGACACAGGTAACCGGGGCTAACACTAAAAACACAGATGCCGGTGCCATAAGAATAAAATGCTCTAAGGGTTGCATTACCCAAGTTACACTGATAACAGTGTTATGTTCTGTGATAGTACTAATCAGGCATATTGTATTTCGCTAGGAAGGACACTCTGGCCTTGTGACATTACAATACCCAGTCATCTAAAACAAGCTGAAAACTGAATGAATAGGCCTACTACAAGTGAAGTAAGATATGTAAAGACGGTAAAACAGGGTACCCTTCAAAATAATAATCCCCATCAGATTATGTAAATCTTTATAGATTTGTGTAAAACAGATGTTGTGTAAATCACCAAGTTTTGACAGTGTGTTTGGACTGTCTCCAGAGGTACGGGCTGGAGGACAGGCTGGTGAGTGTGTTTGGACTGTCTCCAGAGGTACGGGCTGGAGGACAGGCTGGTGAGTGTGTTTGGACTGTCTCCTGAGGTACGGGCTGGAGGACAGGCTAATGAGTGTGTTTGGACTGTCTCCTGAGGTACGGGCTGGAGGACAGGCTGGTGAGTGTGTTTGGACTGTCTCCTGAGGTACGGGCTGGAGGACAGGCTGGTGAGTGTGTTTGGACTGTCTCCTGAGGTACGGGCTGGAGGATAGGCTGGTGAGTGTGTTTGGACTGTCTCCTGAGGTACGGGCTGGAGGACAGGCTGGTGAGTGTATTTGTATCCAGCCCGTACTTCTGAGTGCAAACTGTAAAGTTTGGTGGAGGACGAATAATGGTCTGGGGCTGTTTTTCATGGTTCGAGCTAAGCCCCTTAGTTCCAGAGAAGGGAAATCTTAACACTACAGCATACAATGACATTCTAGATGATTCTGTGCTTTCAACTTTATGGTAACAGTTTGTGGAAGGCCCTTTCCTGTTTCAGAATTTCACATCAACGGTTGGTAGGAAAGTCTCATTGCCTAACAGCCACAAAGAAGAGGAAGACAATCAACATTGTGCAACCTGTTTCAAAAGACAAGCCATGTTGTAGATAGACAACCATATGAAGAAGCATCTGGTAACAATAAGCATCCAATCCATCTGTATTGTAGAGTGGTTTAAGAGTGTAATCATGACTAGGTTAGCAGTGTTGTTAGGGGCTCTTTATGTAAGTGATAGAGAGTAAGGAAAGCCTTGTGTTGCTAAGTCAATGTATGGAGATCTGAGGTCACCGGGTTCATCATGGTGTCTGGGTGTCTGATGGCCAATCTAGGCCTCTAGAGCTTATAACTCTATCCCTCTGTCACACTATTACTATTGCTATTGCTCCCTCTATCATGTGACTCTTTCTACTCCTTTCTACTCACATCATTTGCTATACCCACCTCCCTTACTACATATCACTGTCTCTTCCCTCATTCTGTCTGTCTCTCCTAGTCCTACATGCAGGTACAGGCCAGAGAATAAAACAGACCCGCTCAAGTTCAGACACGCCACCTGTATCTGTAGCATCCACCAATCCCCTTTCTCCTTCACTATCCCCCCTCTCTCTCGCTTTCCTCTCTCCTCTCCCACTTCCCTTCCACCCCAGCCCCTGTTCTTCTACATGCCAGAGAGGAAAAGCAGTGTTCACCCGTCTCCTTCTCGTAAATACCATTCTCTGACTGACTCATTAAAGGTAGGGAGACAAAGACAGGGAGCGAAAAAAAACATTGCTCTACTCTTCCTCAGGAAACAGTGCTGGTGGATGAGGATTGTTTATGAAATAGTCACCAGAGATAAATGAATGTGTACTGTTCAAAGGAGAAGACTAGTAGTATAAATACTGTTGCACAACTGGTGTGATGGTAGAGTAACTAATGTGGTTCAAATGGTGATGTATTTCAATTGCATTGTTATGTTGTGGAAGGAAACGTTAAAAACTGTAATTGCAACAACAACAAAAATAAGCAACATGAATAAATTAATAAAATCATATGATGGAATCAGTAACTCTGTGAGAAGACCAGTACTCGACTTGGGCAGTAGCTCACCAGAGCTGAGTACCTGCACCTCAAAATTACTACTGCTTAAGTTCCTGCACCTTCTATAGAATATTAGCTCAAAAGTATTGGGAAGTTCCTGCATCTAAATCTAAATAGTACCATCACCCAAAATGAGTACCAGCACCTATTTCAGTCCAAGTCAAGCACTGGAGAATACTAGATGTGAGAAGATGACAGACCTAATGTGTTGCTTACCTTCCCATCTTCCATATTCTCCATCTTGAATTATGTTTCACTGTCTGACTTCCGCAGGAAAGATCAAATAACTCCAAGTTAAATACTTTGTTTGAGTTTCTCCTTCCAAAACTAGGCTCTCATTTGCAAGGTTAACAATGTAGGCAGTCCAAACAGCAGTTTGCAGAGGAACCACCTTGCAGAGAAAAAATAAAAACAGAAGCATTTTAATACATTAGAAGTGACGAACTAAAACACCTGAAGCACATCAAGCCTAGCAGCTGCACAGACAGCAGAGTATATTCTACCTGTGGATGCACAAATTCAACCATCACTGTACAGTAGACTATCTGGGTTGAGCAGCAAAATATATGATGATAAAACCCTCCCTCTTCTTCTTCCTTTCTCCCTTATCTCACTATCAGTTTCAACTCTAATTTTCAAATGAGAAAGAAATCAACGTTTCCCTAGATTGATATTGACCTGATGATGTATTTTAGAAAGTGGTACATTTCATCCTATTCTACTCTATACACCACTAATTCTGACAGAGCGTCCTCCTGTTGACTACTACTGACTAAAGTCTATAAATAAATCTGTCTATAAACACATCCCTTCTCATGCTAAATTAACAAATACAAATGTTGGCTAACAATAGTAAAATGATATAGGCTATTTTACCGTAATTCCTGTTTGGTGCCAAATAGGTTATCGTATCTCCCTTTAGTGTCAAACTGAACTGTATGCTTAGAAGAATGTTCAGCACTTGCTCCCCTCCCTCTCTCGTCACCGACTTATATACGATAGTGGCACAAGTCTGTCCGCACGTTCCCTAGCTTTGCCGACATCCTACGCGCCCTGGTGATCTCTGGTCATGCTTGCTCCTACACGTAAAAGCGCACGCAGTTTTTTACCAAATCATTGCGCTCGTGGGGCATTTAAGCCCTGAACAGCGCCTGACAGGCAATCTGATCCTGTCTGAGAGAACATTCGAAGAGAGTAGGCTGTTTGGGAGTTGTGCCACTGCTCATTCTCTCAAAATGTCGGCGCCTGTAGAAGACACGTTTTCGAGTTGAACAGGATGATTATGAGATGGAGTTACATCGGGATGCCACCAGGCCGCTAGCAAAGCCAGGAGGAGAAAAATATTGGGACAGGGACATGGAAACATGGATTTCGAGAGGGAATGGGGGAGGAAAAAGAGAAAGAAGAGGTCGAAGAGAATGAGGAAAGCAGAGGCTGAATTGGAATTTGATGAAGATGGTGTGTAGAAGAAGTCTGGGATCAAGTACAAACAGAGTGTGCTGTCCACCAGACCGAGTTCAGGAGGTGAAATGCTGGCCCTGCTGCTGCTCCAGTTTCAACTGTTCTGCCTGCAGCTATGGAACCCTGACCTGTTCACCGGACGTGCTACCTGTTCCAGATCTGCTGTTTTCAACTCTCTAGAGACAGCAGGAGCGGTAGAGATACTCTTAATGATCGGCTATGAAAAGCCAACTGACATTTACTCCTGAGGTGCTGACCTGTTGCACCCTCGACAACTACTGTGATTATTATTATTTGACCCTGCTGGTCATCTATGAACATTTGAACATCTTCTGTTATAATCTCCACCCGGCACAGCCAGAAGAGGACTGGACACCCCTCATAGCCTGGTTCCTCTCTAGGTTTCTTCCTAAGTTCTGGCCTTTCTAGGAAGTTTTTCCTTGCCACCGTGCTTCTACACCTGCATTGCTTGCTGTTTGAGGTTTTAGGCTGGGTTTCTGTACAGCACTTTGTGACATCAGCTGATGTAAGAAGGGCTTTATAAATACATTTGATTTGAAATGGAAGTGAATGAGGGAGATTTAAGTGCGGTGGAAGGTGTGGTGAGGATCTCGGAACCTGAGCCTTGCATTGATGGACATGGTTATGATCAAGCTGAGTTTTGCCCAGTTTTTCTTGCGCTGGTTCTGCAGATGGATATATCCTACAATACAGGACTATTAAAGGCCCAGTGCACAAAGTTTGTGGACCAAAAAAAGTTACATGCCTGTGAGTAGTAGATCTTTGCCAGCACAGAGGAATAGGCCAATGAGTGATATATGCTTCAGTAAGGTTGGCTTCTTAGTGTTCATAGCAATGGTTATCAACTGTACCTCAGAAATTGAATGTCAATGACAGAAAATATATGTTGTGTTGGCAGCTGCAGTACTTGGGTGTATGTGATTTGACTTCTGAAGAGTTAGAGAGTGCGTTGAGAGATGGTGTCCTGTCCTTCCAGACCGTTGGCATGGTGCAGGAGCAGATAGGGGCAAAGTAGTGGAATTGGGTAGTCAGAAGGGTGTATTATTATAAAAATGATGGTTAATATCTTTGGGGTATCACAATGTATAATGGATTTATACTATAGTCCAGTTGGGGGCATTAATGCAACATATTAGATGCCTACAGCCGTTAAACCCCCCCCCCGAATAAGATGAAGAAGAACACATGCAGCACTGTCTCACAGGCTGCATGTCGCCCCCAAGACCAGAACCAATTGCATGCAGGGAACAATGAGTCATCAAAGCCGCATTCAAACAGAGCCAGAAAGCTGAAGCCTAGAGGAAAAAATGTAATATAGCTAGCATCTTTCAAAATGAAGGCAACTTTATAATGATATATCACTGATATATCAGACTGGTTTGTTATAGATTAGCAATATTTTTGTATTTGTTAGCTAGCTTGCTAGTAGGGCTGCTTAGCAAGCTCACTTAGCTAGGTAGTATTTTTAGCTAGCTAGTTATCTATGCTGGTTGTTAGCTTGTATAACTGATATGTGTATAATTATAAGGGACACATCCTGTTTTGTGGATAATATAAAATGTACAGTGCTCCATTCCTGACAGGCTGATCAGATTAGCTTTCAGCCTCAGAGCTTGATCAGATTCAATAGCAGCCTCAGAGGCTGATAAGTCAGGATGCTGTCTTGTAGGCTGTTTCATGAGCAATTCTCCTTGCAGGCATATTAGTGGTCAAGGTGCTTTATAGGCTGATACATATGATCCAGTGGGTGAGCTCTACTCCTACCAGGCTGATCAGATTCAATAGCAACCTCAGAGACTCAGTCAGGATGCTGCCTTTAAATTGGTTTCATGAGCACATTTTGTCTACAGTATCAATATGAATCGGGTTAAGAATGCTACCTGACCTTAATTGTAGTCATTCTTCAATCAATGATTGGGTGCACTACTTTGTTTCACAAATGTTTTTGTCTTATAGATAGATGTGTGATGTGTGACAGTGACATGACAGGAACAAGGACAAATCAGTTGTCCCACAGTCTGCAGTGTTACTTTTCTGGTTCCATGTGCTACAAGTAAGTTTAATGAAAGTATCTGACAGCCTCCTTTCAAAATTCAGTGCCACAATGATTCATTGACATATTTACATATGAACATGAAGGGTCTAAAAAAGCAGGGTCTAAAAAAGCAGAAAAGTTATTTTCTCTCTCAGGCAGTACATCATTGGCTAATAAGACAAGATGGAGGAAATCTTAGGGATTCATCAGCAAGGAATGCTGTGATAAGAGGAATGGTGTCTCTAAAGCATTGCAGTGCAGTAAGTTACGCATCTGATATTGTGTAACATAATATTGTTTCAACTTAATGGTGCACTCCTTAGTCCTAATGGAAACATGAAAGGTAGCCCTGCCACATAATGCTGAAGAATGACGTAGGAGAAATGTTTACTCTCTCAAATTCATAGTCATAGTACCCTCTCATGACCATGCTGAACTCGAGAGCTTCCCCCCACCCCTATATTTCAGTTTTAAAGCAAGTTTGCTGCACGTCTACAGATTTTACCATGGGGCAGAGAGAAAGGTTTTTCAATTTTATAACTAATTTTCTGCAATGCTACTCATTTTGCTATGGGGCAGAGAGGAACATTTGCACTTTTACAGCTAATTTCCTGCAATTCTATACAAACGTACAATAGGATGGAGAGAAATGTCTTGCAGTTTTTTTATTTGATATCTGAGTGAGACTAACAAAATCAATGGAGGCCCCCCGGCTGGTAATTCAACCATGTTAACAAGTTTAGATAGCTGGCCGCTAAACTACAGTCGTGGCCAAACGTTTTGAGAATGACACAAATATACATTTTCACAAAGTCTGCTGCCTCAGTTTGGATGATGGCAATTTGCATATACTCCAGAATGTTATGAAGAGCGATCAGATGAATTGCAATTAATTGCAAAGTCCCTCTTTGCCATGCAAATGAACTGAATCCCAAAAACATTTCCACTGCATTTTAGCCCTGCCACAAAAGGACCAGCTGACATCATGTCAGTGATTCTCTCGTTAACACAGGTGTGAGTGTTGGCGAGGACAAGGCTGGAGTTGACTCTGTCATGCTGATTGAGTTAGAATAACAGACTGGAAGCATCAAAAGGAGGGTGGTGCTTTGAATCATTGTTCTTCCTCTGTCAACCATGGTTACCTGTAAAACACGTGCCGTCATCATTGCTTTGCACAAAAAGGGCTTCACAGGCAAGGATATTGCTGCCAGTAAGTTTGCACCTAAATCAACCATTTATCGGATCATCAAGAACGTCAAGGAGAGCGGTTCAATTTTTGTGAAGAAGGTATATGCAGCAGTTTGGGCTGCCTTGCTCGTTGCAAACTAATTTGAAATAATTGTATGTAATTATGACATAACATTGAAGGTTGTGCAATGTAACAGCTAATATTTCGACTTCTGGATGCCACCCGTTAGATAAAATACGGAATGGTTCCGTATTTCACTGAAAGAATAAACGTTTTATTTTCGAAATGATAGTTTCCGGATTTGACCATATTAATGACCTAAGGCTCGTATTTCTGTGTGTTATTATATTATAATTAAGTCTATGATATTGATAGAGCTGTCTGACTGAGCGGTGGTAGGCAGCAGCAGGTTCGTAAGCATTAATTCAAACAGCACTTTACTGCGTTTGCCAGCAGCTCTTCGCAATGCTTCAAGCATTGAGCTGTTTATGACTTCAAGCCTATCAACTCCCGAGATTAGGCTGGCAATACTAAAGTAACCATTAGAACATCCAATAGTTGAAGGTACAGTGCCTTGCGAAAGTATTCGGCCCCCTTGAACTTTGCAACCTTTTGCCACATTTCAGGCTTCAAACATAAAGATATAAAACTGTATTTGTTTGTGAAGAATCAACAACAAGTGGGACACAATCATGAAGTGGAACGACATTTATTCGATATTTCAAACTTTTTTAACAAATCAAAAACTGAAAAATCGGGCGTGCAAAATTATTCAGCCCCCTTAAGTTAATACTTCGTAGCGCCACCTTTTGCTGCGATTACAGCTGTAAGTCGCTTGGGGTATGTCTCTATCAGTTTTGCACATCGAGAGACTGACATTTTTTCCCATTCCTCCTTGCAAAACAGTGAGGTTGGATGGAGAGCATTTGTGAACAGCAGTTTTCAGTTCTTTCCACAGATTCTCGATTGGATTCAGGTCTGGACTTTGACTTGGCCATTCTAACACCTGGATATGTTTATTTTTGAACCATTCCATTGTAGATTTTGCTTTATGTTTTGGATCATTGTCTTGTTGGAAGACAAATCTCCGTCCCAGTCTCAGGTCTTTTGCAGACTCCATCAGGTTTTCTTCCAGAATGGTCCTGTATTTGGCTCCATCCATCTTCCCATCAATTTTAACCATCTTCCCTGTCCCTGCTGAAGAAAAGCAGGCCCAAACCATGATGCTGCCACCACCATGTTTGACAGTGGGGATGGTGTGTTCAGCTGTGTTGCTTTTAAGCCAAACATAACGTTTTGCATTGTTGCCAAAAAGTTCAATTTTGGTTTCATCTGACCAGAGCGCCTTCTTCCACATGTTTGGTGTGTCTCCCAGGTGGCTTGTGACAAACTTTAAACAATACTTTTTATGGATATCTTTAAGAAATGGCTTTCTTCTTGCCACTCTTCCATAAAGGCCAGATTTGTGCAATATACGACTGATTGTTGTCCTATGGACAGAGTCTCCCACCTCAGCTGTAGATCTCTGCAGTTCATCCAGAGTGATCATGGGCCTCTTGGCTGCATCTCTGATCAGTCTTCTCCTTGTATGAGCTGAAAGTTTAGAGGGACGGCCAGGTCTTGGTAGATTTGCAGTGGTCTGATACTCCTTCCATTTCAATATTATCGCTTGCACAGTGCTCCTTGGGATGTTTAAAGCTTGGGAAATCTTTTTGTATCCAAATCCGGCTTTAAACTTCTTCACAACAGTATCTCGGACCTGCCTGGTGTGTTCCTTGTTCTTCATGATGCTCTCTGCGCTTTTAACGGACCTCTGAGACTATCACAGTGCAGGTGCATTTATACGGAGACTTGATTACACACAGGTGGATTGTATTTATCATCATTAGTCATTTAGGTCAACATTGGATCATTCAGAGATCCTCACTGAACTTCTGGAGAGAGTTTGCTGCACTGAAAGTAAAGGGGCTGAATAATTTTGCACGCCCGATTTTTCAGTTTTTGATTTGTTAAAAAAGTTTGAAATATCCAATAAATGTCGTTCCACTTCATGATTGTGTCCCACTTGTTGTTGATTCTTCACAAAAAAATACAGTTTTATATCTTTATGTTTGAAGCCTGAAATGTGGCAAAAGGTCGCAAAGTTCAAGGGGGCCGAATACTTTCGCAAGGCACTGTATATGAAATACAAATGGTATAGAGAGAAATAGTCATATAATAACTACAACCTAAACTTATTACCTGGGAATATTGAAGACTCATGTTAAAAGGAACCACCAGCTTTCATATGTTCTCATGTTCTGAGCAAGGAACTTAAACGTTAGCTTTTTTTACATGGCACATATTGCACTTTTACTTTCTTCTCCAACACTTTGTTTTTGAACCAAATTAAACCAACATGTTTCATTATTTATTTGAGACTAAATAGATTTTATTGATGTATTATATTAAGTTAAAATAAGTGTTCATTGTTCATTCAGTATTGTTGTAATTACAAATATATATATAAAAATCGGCCGATTAGTCTTGGCTGTGTGCTTAGGGTCATTGTCCTGTTGGAAGGTGAACTTTCGCCCCCAGTCTGTGTTCCTGAGCGCTCTGGAGCAGGTTTTGATCAAGGATCTCTCTGTACTTTTCTCCGTTCATCTTTCCCTCAATCCTTTAGTTCTCCCACTAATAAGCCCTAGGATTTCATTTAGAATATTGTGTGATGTGTATGTGGCATTGTGGGTTGTGGTGCTAAACACCTTGGCAAGTTCCTTGTCTTTTCAGAGAGTATATTCCATCATAGACAGAAAAAAAGTCCACTGACTCCCCCCCCCTCTTGACTTTATTGCGTCCAATGTCCCCCTCAGTGGTTGCTGGTTTGAAACAAGGGCTCAATAAATGTCCACAATCGCCGACACTTACATGTGATTTCTTGCCAGCTGCCCATCATTAACAAGTGTTGACACCTGAGTACCCATGCCCAAACTAGTTTTTCTTTTCCACAGTACAGTGCATTTAAAATGCTCTTTGCGTTATGCATGCCTAGCGAATCCATTAATATCAATAGCATGCTTCCAGTTAGAACACCCAGATTTGTTGAAGGCCTTGTCTGCGTTAACATTGGACCCAACACAGAACTTTCGACATGGGATTTTTTTTTTTTGCATCTGCAGTAACCAAGTATTACAGACACTCTCTTCCTATGAACCAGTTGCAATTAAACAAATGTTTTTGGACAGAAAACCTACAGCTAGGGTAGGATTCTAGGCTAACCGGGGCTGGCTCCTCTGTTCCAAGATCGTCAGGAACAGTCGGAGGTGGAATGAGCCATTATCCTGGCAGAGCTTGTGAAAGAGGGGGAAGGCTCTGCACGCGGAGCTAGCTGGAGCTCGGCAGCATCATCACTGCTGGGCTTGGTGGCGGCCTCTGTGGTTTGATGCTGCTGCTGCTCATTGCTCTCCTTCGGCTTTGTTTGGATACTTTGGCGGAGCCAATGTTTGATATCCATCGTGGCAGTGGGAGATTAGCTGGTTTGAGCTGGCTAAATAGGCTAAGGCTAATAACACTTTTTACAGATAGCTAAGAAGAGAACTAAACTATGTATTGGTGTAAGGAGTGAGGCAGAGTTGAGTGAAGCAGCTTCAATGGTAAACTTGTCCCCACCCTTATAAATCAAAATAAAATGTTACAGGAGGAGGCGCATCACGTTTTTCACTTAGCCTACCACAGATGAGAAGCTGTTTTTGCCTGTATGGTCTTGGCTTCATTACAGCCAGGGAGATGTAGTTGCCGGTTAGGCGCTGTTCAGGGCTTAAATGCCAGACGATAACTGTAATGTGTGGACCAGTGGCGCAACAATATTTTTGTTTTTTGCGCTTGACTGAATCTGGGGGACGACGTGCTCGGGAATGCGTGCGGATCGCGAGATTGACAACAAACAGCCCCGGTGAATGGAAGCTTTGTGCTGCCCACCGCAAGCCCGAGAACAAAAGACTATGGCCACTGAGTTCGGACACAAAAGCACGGTCATGCAGAAATCATGAGACCGACACAGTGGGTGGTAAAACAACAGTAAGAATGGCCTGCTCATTTTAATCTCGATCAACACTTTCTAATCTTCATTGCCCACCAATTCCCTGTCTGGAACCTGACAAACTCTCCTGCCTAGACTACTGCATAATAATTAGTTTACTAAATATTGCTGTTCTTACCAATTCTGCTTTCATGTACCATATTACTTTTTTTATCCCTCACAAATGGCCCCCCCAAAAAAGATTTATTGGGCTTAGCCAACACACTACCTCTCTAAATTCAGAAGAACAGAGAGAAAACTCAGAGAGGACAGGACATACTAGCGTGGTAGTGACAGGTGTGCTGACCTGGAAGATGGATGGATGTCTGTTGGTACAGAACAGAGGCAGGCTGCGTATAGAGAGGGCCTGACCAGGGCTTGTTGGAGCTGGTCTGTGGTGCATTGTGGAGGAGGGTAGGGTGAGGGTATGAAGTGAAGAATGTTCTTAATTAGAACAAACGAGGCCTGGACTCTGCCAGAGAGTGGAGGAACACAGTGAATGAAATGACTAGATAGACACTGTTCTCTCTGCTAGTAATGGACCTGTCAACATACTGCTGCAGTTACTGTGTGTGTGTGTGTGTGTGTGTGTGTGTGTGTGTGTGTGTGTGTGTGTGTCACTTCGGAAGAACTTAATGCGGGGTGCTGCTGTTTCATTTTGTGTATGCACTTCTGAAAAACGTCTTACATTGGAATAATTTAGCAGACACTTAACCAGAATGACTCACGGTCAGTGCATTCAAATATATTTAGTAAGGTAAAACAACCACAAATCACAGTCATTGCGAGTAGACTCCTCTTCAAAATAGCCGTTATCAGCAGAATCAGTGCCAGCGAGATAAGACAAATTCAGGTATGAGTGCAAGAAATATACGGTTTGTGAAGAGTTCTGTTTTCAAAACTCGGGGAGGGATACTGCTGTTCTGTCTTTCTCTGTCTGCAGCTGTGAGTCTTGAGCGAACTTCCTTTTCTGAAACAGGAAACTGTGAAATGAGAACAGGAACCAGTCACCAAGTGCAGCAGACAGATTCTCAGAAGTGTGATCATGCAGTGAGAGCAGACCACTGACTTCCACTTGCATCCTCCATCCTGCACGAAACTCTAGACGTCATGCCTATGAAACCCTGCCCGTTCTCCAAGATGTCATGCCTATGAAACACTGACCGTTCTCCTAGAGGTCATGCCTATAAAACCCTGCCCGTTCTCCAAGACATCACTGCCTATAAAACCCTGCCCGTTCTCCTAGAGGTCATGCCTATAAAACCCTGGCCGTTCTCCTAGAGGTCATGCCTTTGAAACACTGACCGTTCTCCAAGATGTCATGCCTATAAAACCCTGCCCGTTCTCCTAGACGTCACTGCCTATAAAACCCTGCCCGTTCTCCTAGAGGTCATGCCTATAAAACCCTGCCCGTTCTCCTAGAGGTCATGCCTTTGAAACACTGACCGTTCTCCAAGATGTCATGCCTATAAAACCCTGCCCGTTCTCCTAGACGTCACTGCCTATGAAACACTGACCGTTCTCCTAGAGGTCATGCCTATAAAACCCTGCCTGTTCTCCAAGATGTCATGCCTATGAAACCCTGCCCGTTCTCCAAGACGTCACTGCCTATAAAACCCTGCCCGTTCTCCAAGACGTCATGCCTATGAAACACTGACCGTTCTCCTAGAGGTCATGCCTATAAAACACTGCCCGTTCTCCAAGATGTCATGCCTATGAAACCCTGCCCGTTCTCCAAGACGTCACTGCCTATAAAACCCTGCCCGTTCTCTAAGATGTCATGCCTATGAAACACTGACCGTTCTCCTAGAGGTCATGCCTATGAAACACTGACCGTTCTCCTAGATGTCATGCCTATGAAACCCTGCCCGTTCTCCTAGAGGTCATGCCTATAAAACCCTGCCCGTTCTCCAAGATGTCATGCCTATGAAACACTGACCGTTCTCCTAGAGGTCATGCCTATGAAACACTGACCGTTCTCCTAAAGGTCATGCCTATGAAACCCTGCCCGTTCCCCTAGATGTCATGCCTATGAAACACTGACCGTTCTCCTAGAGGTCATGCCTATGAAACCCTGACCGTTCTCCTAGAGGTCATGCCTATAAAACACTGACCGTTCTCCTAGAGGTCATGCCTATGAAACCCTGCCCGTTCTCCTAGATGTCATGCCTATGAAACACTGACCGTTCTCCTAGAGGTCATGCCTATGAAACCCTGCCCGTTCTCCTAGATGTCATGCCTATGAAACACTGACCGTTCTCCTAGAGGTCATGCCTATGAAACCCTGACCGTTCTCCTAGAGGTCATGCCTATGAAACCCTGCCCGTTCTCTAAGACGTCATGCCTATAAAACCCTGCCCGTTCTCCAAGATGTCATGCCTATGAAACCCTCCCCGTTCTCCTAGAGGTCATGTCTATGAAACACTGACCGTTCTCCAAGATGTCATGCCTATAAAACCCTGCCCGTTCTCTAAGACGTCATGCCTATAAAACCCTGCCCGTTCTCCAAGACGTCATGCCTATGAAACACTGACCTTTCTCCAAGACGTCATGCCTATAAAACCCTGCCCGTTCTCCAAGATGTCATGCCTATAAACCCTGCCTGTTCTCCTAGAGGTCATGCCTATGAAACACTGACCGTTCTCCAAGATGTCATGCCTATAAAACCCTGCCCGTTCTCCTAGAGGTCATGCCTATGAAACACTGCCCGTTCTCCTAGATGTCATGCCTATGAAACCCTGCCCGTTCTCCTAGAGGTCATGCCTATGAAACCCAGCCCGTTCTCCTAGAGGTCATGCCTATGAAACACTGACCGTTCTCCTAGAGGCCATGCCTATAAAACCCTGACCTTTCTCCAAGATGTCATGCCTATGAAACACTGACCGTTCTCCAAGATGTCATGCCTATAAAACCCTGCCCGTTCTCCAAGACGTCATGCCTATGAAACACTGACCGTTCTCCAAGATGTCATGCCTATAAAACCCTGCCCGTTCTCCAAGACGTCATGCCTATGAAACACTGACCGTTCTCCAAGATGTCATGCCTATAAAACCCTGCCCGTTCTCTAAGACGTCATGCCTATAAAACCCTGCCCGTTCTCCAAGACGTCATGCCTATGAAACACTGACCTTTCTCCAAGACGTCATGCCTATGAAACACTGACCTTTCTCCAAGACGTCATGCCTATGAAACACTGACCGTTCTCCAAGATGTCATGCCTATAAACCCTGCCCGTTCTCCTAGAGGTCATGCCTATGAAACACTGACCGTTCTCCAAGATGTCATGCCTATGAAACACTGACCGTTCTCCTAGAGGTCATGCCTATGAAACCCTGCCCGTTCTCCAAGACGTCATGCCTATGAAACACTGACCTTTCTCCAAGACGTCACTGCCTATGAAACCCTGCCCGTTCTCCTAGAGGCCATGCCTATGAAACCCTGACCGTTCTCCAAGACGTCATGCCTATGAAACACTGACCTTTCTCCAAGACGTCATGCCTATGAAACACTGACCGTTCTCCAAGATGTCATGCCTATGAAACACTGACCGTTCTCCTAGAGGTCATGCCTATAAAACCCTGCCCGTTCTCCAAGACGTCACTGCATATGAAACCCTGCCCGTTCTCCTAGAGGTCATGCCTATAAAACCCTGCCCGTTCTCCAAGACGTCACTGCCTATAAAACCCTGCCCGTTCTCCTAGAGGCCATGCCTATAAAACCCTGCCCGTTCTCCAAGACGTCACTGCCTATGAAACCCTGCCCGTTCTCCTAGAGGTCATGCCTATGAAACCCTGCCCGTTCTCCTAGAGGTCATGCCTATGAAACACTGACCTTTCTCCAAGATGTCATGCCTATAAAACCCTGCCCGTTCTCCTAGACGTCATGCCTATGAAACACTGACCTTTCTCCAAGATGTCATGCCTATAAAACCCTGCCCGTTCTCCTAGAGGTCATGCCTATGAAACACTGACCGTTCTCCTAGAGGTCATGCCTATGAAACACTGACCTTTCTCCAAGATGTCATGCCTATAAAACCCTGCCCGTTCTCCTAGAGGTCATGCCTATGAAACACTGACCGTTCTCCAAGTTGTCATGCCTATGAAACACTGACCGTTCTCCTAGAGGTCATGCCTATGAAACACTGACCTTTCTCCAAGATGTCATGCCTATAAAACCCTGCCCGTTCTCCTAGAGGTCATGCCTATAAAACCCTGCCCGTTCTCCTAGAGGTCATGCCTATAAAACCCTGACCGTTCTCCTAGAGGTCATGCCTATAAAACCCTGCCCGTTCTCCTAGAGGTCATGCCTATGAAACACTGACCGTTCTCCAAGATGTCATGCCTATAAAACCCTGCCCGTTCTCCTAGAGGTCATGCCTATGAAACACTGACCTTTCTCCAAGATGTCATGCCTATAAAACCCTGCCCGTTCTCCTAGAGGTCATGCCTATGAAACCCTGACCGTTCTCCAAGAGGTCATGCCTATGAAACCCTGCCCGTTCTCCTAGAGACCATGCCTATGAAACACTGACCGTTCTCCTAGAGGTCATGCCTATGAAACCCTGCCCGTTCTCCTAGAGACCATGCCTATGAAACACTGACCGTTCTCCTAGAGGTCATGCCTATGAAACCCTGCCCGTTCTCCAAGACGTCATGCCTATGAAACCCTGCCTGTTCTCCAAGTCGTCATGCCTATGAAACCCTGCTCGTTCTCCAAGTCGTCATGCCTATGAAAACCTGCCCGTTCTCCTAGAGGCCATGCCTATGAAACCCTGCCCGTTCTCCTAGAGACCATGCCTATGAAACACTGACCGTTCTCCTAGAGGTCATGCCTATGAAACCCTGCCCGTTCTCCAAGTCGTCATGCCTATGAAACCCTGCTCGTTCTCCAAGTCGTCATGCCTATGAAACCCTGCTCGTTCTCCAAGTCGTCATGCCTATGAAACCCTGCCCGTTCTCCAAGTCGTCATGCCTATGAAACCCTGCCTGTTCTCCTAGAGGCCATGCCTATGTAAGAATATTTTAAGATAATATACAATGCAGAGGACGAGAGGACGAAAGGTCAAGAGAGTACTAACGATCATTAGGGAATTATCAATGGAAATAGTTGGTTTTCAGTTCAACATCTGTTTAGAATCTGTGTAGGAATGTCAGTCCTGGACTCTTTCCTACGTGTGTCACATTTTCATTGGTCTGAATCGTCTGTACATTGAGTCTAAAATAGAATACTTGTTATTTGGCCATTGGCCCAATTTTACTACAAGGAATTCTAATCTGTCAACCACAGGCTAGGGCTGGGGTTTATAAATTACACCGTGTCGCTTTGTTCTGTGGAGAGAATCACAGGGGAGAATCACTGAGGACAGGGGAGAATGAACATCTATCATCTACCTCCCCACATGATTTGTTCTCTTTCAATAAACCTATTTCCCCCCCCCTGATTTTCTTTGGGGTCTGTGTTATTGAAGAGTAACATCAACTGCCAACACCTATGAAACCCTGCCCGTTCTCCTCCAAGACATCACTGCCTATGAAACCCTGCATGCCCTCCTCCAAGACATCACTGACTATGAAACCCTGCATGCCCTCCTCCAAGACATCACTGCCTATGAAACCCTGCATGCCCTCCTCCAAGACATCACTGCCTATGAAACCCTGCATGCCCTCCTCCAAGACATCACTGCCTATGAAACCCTGCATGCCCTCCTCCAAGACATCACTGCCTATGAAACCCTGCCTGTCCTCCTCCAACTTCTTATGAAATATCTATAAAATGAGAGGGATGTAGAGGCACCTTCACCTCGGAGAAGGAAAACCCTGCATAAGAAACAGTTTCAACTATCCATAGAAAATCTGAATGACATGCAATGCTTAAGTCTAGTTTGGAATCTGTTTGCTTTCAGCCCAAAAACAAGTAAATCCTGACCAATACAAGAGGAATTTGGTCATTTGACAGGGACCTAAAAGTTTGATTACGTGGGATTGACAGACATGACTTCTGTGTAGTCTATCACTCTCTCCCTCCGTCACATCCTGTCTGTGGTCGCAGAGCTGTTGCCAGGGAAACCAATCGGCCAACATCTCCACTGGTCACGTGGTCTCGCTAAGCCAATAACATTGCTATGCCAGGGAGCTATGAAAGCCTGCTATAGTCAGAGGGAGGGGGAGAGAGAGGTGTTTGTGGTGTGTTATGTGCACTCAGACACGCTCCATCTCCACTCCACTGATGTGGTCATGATATACAGCAACAACAGTTTTTTGTTAGAAAAATCTGCAGACATTCTCACTGATCAGAAAGCTCTTCAAGATTGCCAGTATGCAGAAAGTGGTTACGTCAGCAGAAATGCATTGAATTAATCCAACACTGCCACCCTGTGTTACAAAGTGGGCATTGCATTGATCTTATTTCTAGTAATGACTACTGCCATTATATGGAGATTAACTGCTATGGAAGACTTGGAAGCTGCAGAATCAATGTCAGTCTATGCTGTGACTGAGCCCAGTCATAACATGTATAAGATTGATTGGAATTTCTCAGTCAAAAAAAATGTGCCTAATGACCAACAACTATTTAATAGACCGACTATCACAGAAACATAATTGTAACTCAAACATGTCCAGCTGAATTAAGTGGTATATGTATTTTCAACATTCAATGTCTCTCCTGGCTCAAAGTAGATGAGATTGACCACATCACTCTTCCAAATTGTTTGCATCTCACTTACATACTGCTGACACAGTACTTACCACCAGACATGCCACCAGGGGTCACTACATGGTCCTCAAACCCAGAATGCACTCAAGGTAATATACAGTATTGTATCACACGATGGTTGACTGGAACTCACTTCCAACTCGGGTCACTCAGGCAAGCAGCAAAGTTAGTTAAAAAAAAAAAAAAAAACAAAGTGAGGCAACACCTCACAGCCTCTGACCCTGTATGACAGGGATCATTAACTAGATTCAGCCACAGACCGAACTACAAATCATTTGTAGACTGCAAATTGACCACATAAAAAAATATGTCAAACCTTGCTTACGTTCATTTACAATAAAATCTCTTTTGGATTACCAAAATGTAAATCACCGAGCTGTTCTGGTGTTTTTTAGTCTTTTGTCCAACAATTTAAAAAATTCAATAACTTGGGGGTCCTAATAAAGTAACCTGTGGGCCTGATTGGGCCCACCAGTTGGAGAACCCTGCTGTATGACCTAAAATCTTGTATGTATATGCTGTGTATATATATATATATGCAGTACAGGACCTTTGTTAGTTGTTTTGTTCTTATCTAAAATGTGTTTCTGTTCCTGTCTATCAGTGTTATGCATTTTGCCACGTTTTAGGTTTTGTGTGGACCCAGGAAGAGTAACTGCTGCAACGGCTAATGGGGATCCTAATAAAATACCAAATTAACCACCACCAGACAGGTTCAAAACAGGTGCGCATTTTTATTAAGTGTTTGTTTCATTAGTAACACTGTTAATAACATTTAGAATGGTGTGGTACGTGGTCAACACATGTCCTTAGGCACGCTACAGGGGTCAAAGTTGAAGGTGTGGCTAACAGAAAGTCCTGAGGTCAGCCATTTTAGATCTTGCCGGGAAAGCTTCCGGCCTCTATCTGGTCGTCCCACTTGGCAACCTGCAGGAGGAAATGCGCTCATAAGGTTAAACTGCCTGTCAGTGTAACATACAGTTATAACACAGTAGCTACTGTAGCCTTCATTCTGCCTTCACTTTTACCCATCTCATGCTTTCAGATCTATGAAAAGTGTCTAAGGGTAGGGGGTAGGAATCGACTTCAGACTGGGACCATGGTCAGTTATTGGACTCACAACAAACAGAGTGGCAACATAACAGAGGTCCACACTGTATACCAACTACCACTTCAGGTAAGGACATTTGAGACACAGAAGAACAGGTACATTCATAACTGTTCCACTCAGTGGACATGTCAGAACAGACTGTTGGCAGAGTTTAGACATGCCGGAACTACTAAAGGCTTCTATGGAATGTGGTGCTCAGACTGTTGGCACATTGTGAATAGTTGAGGCACTGCTAATGTGAGTGAATGTAGGTTCTAACGTGAGCATTGCTGACAATACTACACAACCATGGGAAGGCAGTTAGGGGGCATTGTGTGTATGCCCACTCCTTTAGGCCTTGTTTGAATAGTTTGCCACTATAGATCTGCTTAACCTTATAAAGGAGTGCCCGCACCATACTATGAGCCACAGTAGCAGCATACGTACCCAGCTCATGGGACAGATACTCTTGTAGACCCTCTGGTACCAGTCACAGGGAGCCACATCCTGGCCTTTGTCTGACAAAGCTTTGTTGCACCTGTGGAAGTCTAGAAAGAGAGGGAGGAGAGAGTTAATATTCACAGAATGAAGTGGTAAGCATTAAGACAGTTATTACAACTTTTACTGACACTGGTGTTACGTTTCTGAACCTAAACATCTAACAGCCACCACAAATGGACCCTTATCTGATGTGCTAAATGATGTCCACAGAAATCTGACACTAATTAAAACTAAAAGTGTTGTCCCGTGTGGCTCAGTCAGTTGAGCACGGGCGTGTGCAATGCCAAGGTAGTGGGTTTGAATCCCACGGGAGACCAGTATGAAACAGAAAAAATAAATGTATGCACTCACTACTGTTAGTCTGCTAAATGACTAAAATAGCAACGCAAAAAAACAAACAAGTACACCGACAGAAAACGAGTGTTGAAGACCGAAAAGATCTAGCATACCCAAGTAGTACCCTTGCCTAACGGACATATCAGTCAGTACAGACAGTTGGCTTATGATGGCGTACCTTGGTGAATAGCTGAGGGACAGCCAACATTCTATCTGGTCTAATGTGAACTGAGTGATTTAGATCACTCTGAGGAGGTGCTTCTCATGGGGCTCTTATCAACCTAAGAAGTTGGACATGCATCAATGCTTCGAGAGCAAATACCACTGTTTTCAATGCACATCAACTGCAAATCATCAACCGCATGATTCAAAGTGCAGGCAAATTAGTTTAAAATTGGCCTTTAGATAACAATCCTTGTTTTGTTAACCAACCCAGATCTTTATCTTTGTGAAGAAGAAGAAAATGGCTGGGAAGGGAACCAAGAGTGTTCAGGGTGGCAGAAGAGCCTGATGGCCAGAAGTATCCTATCCTTTCACCATTGTGTGTGTGTCAGTTGGGAGGTAGAAATGAGCAGTAGACTGCCGGCAGGGCTGGAGAAAGAGGGGAGATGTGTGTGGCGGGTCAGAAAAGAGAAGTAGTTGATCAGCTAGCTAACTTACCCAGATAGTTCTGAAAGCAGTTGCGGGTCTGGTTGGTGTTGGGGAAGCGGGCGTCGAAGGGAGCCGTCCTGTAGTTCTTTATCTTCTCCTCAATAACGTCAGACATGCTGGCTAGCTGGCGGTCTCACTATGTCAACACTGAAACACATCGATAGGGAGATGTCATATAATGTCACGAAACTAAACATGAGTTGTACACTAGTCTCACGAGGCCATCCTTCCAAATCTGCCCTTGTTGACTGGCCTGGGCTTCCGAAGCTACCTATACACTTGCACACAGTAGGAAATGATCTTGTTGTCATGATAGAGGATGATAGTAGAGGATGCCTGGATATTTTTTAAAAATGCCTTCCTAACCATCTTAAATAAACATGCCCCATTCAAGAAATTTAGAACCAGGAACAGATATAGCCCTTGGTTCTCCCCAGACCTGACTGCCCTTAACCAACACAAAAACATCCTATGGCGTTCTGCATTAGCATCGAACAGCCCCCGTGATATGCAGCTGTTCAGGGAAGCTAGAAACCATTATACACAGTCAGTTAGAAAAGCCAAGGCTAGCTTTTTCAAGCAGAAATTGGCTTCTTGCAACACTAACTCAAAAAAGTTCTGGGACACTGTAAAGTCCATGGAGAATAAGAACACCTCCTCCCAGCTGCCCACTGCACTGAAGATAGGAAACACTGTCACCACTGATAAATCCACCATAATTGAAAATTTCAATAAGCATTTTTCTACTGCTGGCCATGCTTTCCACCTGGCTACTCCTACCCCTGTCAACAGCACTGCACCCCCAACAGCAACTCGCCCAAGCCTTCCCCATTTCTCCTTCTCCCAAATCCATTCAGCTGATGTTCTGAAAGAGCTGCAAAATCTGGACCCCTACAAATCAGCCGGGCTAGACAATCTGGACCCTTTCTTTCTAAAATTATCTGCCGAAATTGTTGCCACCCCTATTACTAGCCTGTTCAACCTCTCTTTCGTGTCGTCTGAGATTCCCAAAGATTGGAAAGCAGCTGCGGTCATCCCCCTCTTCAAAGGGGGGGACACTCTTGACCCAAACTGCTACAGACCTATATCTATCCTACCATGCCTTTCTAAGGTCTTCGAAAGCCAAGTCAACAAACAGATTACCGACCATTTTGAATCTCACCATACCTTCTCTGCTATGCAATCTGGTTTCAGAGCTGGTCATGGGTGCACCTCAGCCACGCTCAAGGTCCTAAACGATATCTTAACCGCCATCGATAAGAAACATTACTGTGCAGCCGTATTCATTGATCTGGCCAAGGCTTTCGACTCTGTCAATCACCACATCCTCATCGGCAGACTCAACAGCCTTGGTTTCTCAAATGATTGCCTCGCCTGGTTCACCAACTACTTCTCTGATAGAGTTCAGTGTGTCAAATCGGAGGGTCTGTTGTCCGGACCTCTGGCAGTCTCTATGGGGGTGCCACAGGGTTCAATTCTTGGACCGACTCTCTTCTCTGTATACATCAATGAGGTCGCTCTTGCTGCTGGTGAGTCTCTGATCCACCTCTACGCAGACGACACCATTCTGTATACTTCCGGCCCTTCTTTGGACACTGTGTTAACAACCCTCCAGGCAAGCTTCAATGCCATACAACTCTCCTTCCGTGGCCTCCAATTGCTCTTAAATACAAGTAAAACTAAATGCATGCTCTTCAACCGATCGCTACCTGCACCTACCCGCCTGTCCAACATCACTACTCTGGACGGCTCTGACTTAGAATACGTGGACAACTACAAATACTTAGGTGTCTGGTTAGACTGTAAACTCTCCTTCCAGACCCATATCAAACATCTCCAATCCAAAGTTAAATCTAGAATTGGCTTCCTATTTCGCAACAAAGCATCCTTCACTCATGCTGCCAAACATACCCTTGTAAAACTGACCATCCTACCAATCCTCGACTTTGGCGATGTAATTTACAAAATAGCCTCCAATACCCTACTCAACAAATTGGATGCAGTCTATCACAGTGCAATCCGTTTTGTCACCAAAGCCCCATATACTACCCACCATTGCGACCTGTACGCTCTCGTTGGCTGGCCCTCGCTTCATACTCGTCGCCAAACCCACTGGCTCCATGTCATCTACAAGACCCTGCTAGGTAAAGTCCCCCCTTATCTCAGCTCGCTGGTCACCATAGCATCTCCCACCTGTAGCACACGCTCCAGCAGGTATATCTCTCTAGTCACCCCCAAAACCAATTCTTTCTTTGGCCGCCTCTCTTTCCAGTTCTCTGCTGCCAATGACTGGAACGAACTACAAAAATCTCTGAAACTGGAAACACTTATCTCCCTCACTAGCTTTAAGCACCAACTGTCAGAGCAGCTCACAGATTACTGCACCTGTACATAGCCCACCTATAATTTAGCCCTATCAACTACCTCTTTCCCAACTGTATTTAATTTATTTATTTATTTTGCTCCTCTGCACCTCATTATTTTTATTTCTACTTTGCACATTCTTCCATTGCAAAACTACCATTCCAGTGTTTTACTTGCTATATTGTATTTACCTTGCCACCAAGGCCTTTTTTGCCTTTACCTCCCTTCTCACCTCATTTGCTCACATTGTATATAGACTTGTTTATACTTTATTATTGACTGTATGTTTGTTTTACTCCATGTGTAACTCTGTGTTGTTGTATCTGTCGAACTGCTTTGCTTTATCTTGGCCAGGTCGCAATTGTAAATGAGAACTTGTTCTCAACTTGCCTACCTGGTTAAATAAAGGTAAAATAAATAATAAAATAAAAATAATATAATATGGAATGGACTAGTTCAGATAGGCTTATTAGCTAGCAAAATACTTATCCATGAGAGCCTGTACAGCTGTCTATTTGACTAGGTCATAGCTAGTGCAATGACAACTCACAACTAGGACAGACAGATCGATAGAAAGCTTGTTTATTATTTTTATTTCACCTTTATTTAACCAGGTAGGCCAGTTGAGATCAAGTTCTCATTTACAACTGCGACCTGGCCAAGACAAAGAAAAGTAGTGCGACAAAAACAACACAGAGTTACACATGGAATAAACAAACGTACAGTCAGTAACACAATAGAAAAATCCATATACAGTGTGTGCAAATGTAGTAAGATTAGGGAAGTAAGGCAATAAATAGGCAAAATAATTACAATTTAGCATTAACACTGGAGTGATAGATGTGCAGAGGATTATGTGCAAGTAGAGACACCGGGGTGCAAAAGAGCAAAATGAAAGAAAGAAAAATAATATTGAGGATGAGGTAGTTGGATGTGCTATTTACAGATGGGCTGTGTATAGGTACAGTGATCAGTAAGCTGCTCTGACAGCTGATGCTTAAAGTTAGAAGACTCCAGTTTCAGTGATTTTTGCAATTCGTTCCAGTCATGGGCAGCGGAGAATTGGAAGGAAAGGCGGCCAAAGGAGGAATTGGCTTTGGGGATGACCAGTGAAATTTACCTGCTGGAGAGCGTGCTACGGGTGGGTGTTGCTATGGTGACCAGTGAGCTGAGATAAGGTAGGGCTTGACCTAGCATAGACTTATAGATGACCTGGAACCAGTGGGTTTGGCAACGAATACAGTTGAAGTCTGAAGTTTACATACACTTAGATTGGTGTCATTAAAACTCGTTTTTCAACCACTCCCCAAATTTCTTCTTCACAAACTATAATTTTGGCAAGTCGATTAGGACATCTACTTTCTGCATGACACAAGTAATTTTTCCAACAATTGTTTACAGACATTATTTCACTTATAATTCACTGTATCACAATTCCAGTGGGTCAGAAGTTTACATACACTAAGTTGACTGTGACTTTAAACAGCTTAGAAAATTCCAGAAAAGTATGTCATGGCTTTAGAAGCTTCTGATAAATGATGTCAATTAGCCTGAGTCAATTGGAGGTGTACCTGTGGATGTATTTCAAGGCCTACCTTCAAACTCAATGCATTTTTGCTTGACATCATGGGACAATCAACAGAAATCAGCAATGACCTCAGAAAACTTATTGTAGACTTCCACAAGTCTGGTTCATCCTTGGGAGCAATTTCCAAACGCCTGAAGTACCACGTTCATCTGCACAAACAATAGAACGCAAGTATAAACACCACGGGACCACGCAGCCATCATACTGCTCAGGAAGGAGTGTTCTGTCTCCTAGAGATGAATGTACTTTGGTGCAAAAAGTGCAAATAAATCCCAGAACAACAGCAAAGGACCTTGTGAAGATGCCGGAGGAAACAAGTACAGAAGTATCTGTATCCACAGTAAAACGAGTCCAATGTCGACAACCTGAAAGGCCGCTCATCAAGGAAGAAGTCACTGCTCCAAAACTGCCATAAAAAAGCCAGACTATGGTTTGCAACTGCACATGGGGACGAAGATCGTACTTTTTGGAGAAATGTCCTCTGGTCTAATGAAACAAAAATGGAACTGTTTGGCCATAATGACCATTGTTATGTTTGGAGGAAAAAGGGGGAGGCTTGCAAGCACCATGTTGTGGGGGTGCTTTGCTGCAGGAGGGACTGGTGCACTTCACAAAATAGATGGCATCATAAGGCAGGAAAATGACGAGATGTTGCTAAATTATATCCACAAGTCAGGAAGTTAAAGCTTGGTCGCAAATGGGTCTTCCAAATGGACAACGACCCCAAGCATACTGCCAAAGTTGTGGCATAAGGACAACAAAGTCAAGGTATTGGAGTGGCCATCACAAAGCCCTGACCTCAATCCTGTCAAATTTGTGGGCAGAACAGAAAAAGCGTGTGAGCAAGGAGGCCTATAAAGCTGACTGAATTTTTACTAGGATTAAATGTCAGAAATTGTGAAAAACTTGTGTTAAATGTATTTGGCTAAGGTGTATGTAAACTTCCGACTTCAACTGTATGTAGCGAGGGCCAGCCAACGAGAGCATACAGGTCGTAGTGGTGGGTAGTATATGGGGCATTCGTGACAAAACGGAGGGCACTGTGATTAACTACATCCAATTTGCTGAGTAGTGTTGGAGGCTATTTTGTAAATGACATCCCCGAAGTTGTAACCTTAGCTAGCTTGAATTCAGTCATGGAAGGTGACTTTCAATCCTTATTTCCTGGTAACTAACGTTAGTTGTAAAATACTTTAATGGAGATTTCTGACTAGCTAGAAAGTTAGAAATTACAGCTCACTAACCACATCGAATGAAATAATGTAGTATAGTTGGCATAGCTTCAAATGTATTTGTTGGCTTGCTTGCTGGCTAGCTAGCTACATTAGCTTGAACTCAGCTAGATAGCCGGCTGTATATCAAAAGTGGCACGGCAGACGTTATTTCCAATTAATTGAAATACTTCCACACAAACAAAACAATACCGAACCTCAGTATATTAATTGAAAGAGACAAACTCATGATTTTCCGGCAGTTTTCCACGACCTACCTTGGACTGTTTCTTGTGTCCTCTCTCTCACCGGAAGACCGTAACGCAGTGTATGCTGGGATGTTGGACGTTGTGAGTGGACTCGCAAGTGTAATCACCATGGTATGGGAATGAGAAAAAAAGTAATCGTTTCTCAGGTTTTTATGCATAATTTTTTTCTCTATTGTCTATAAACAATAATTAGAAACACAAATAAATGATGGGAATCACTTTGGAATATTTAAGCCATATGAAGTGTAATCATTGACTTTAGCATCATTTATTTACACTAAGAAGATCATGTCAGTGATAGCCTAGTACAGTGTTTCCCAACGCCAGTCTCCCATTACCCCCAACAGCACATTTTCTGCTGTAGCCCCAGACAAAAACACCTGATCCTGTCCCAAATCAAACGCCTGATCTCCTGCCTCTAATCAACAAGATGAAATTCCATCCCAAATCAACAGGATGACCTCTTGTCCCAAATCAATAGCATGACCTCCTGTCCAAACTCAACAGCATGATATCCTGTCCCAAATCAACAGGATGGCCAATGCTGTGAGTCATCTATTTTTACCCCTGCCTTTCAACATCTAGAAACCTCTGCAAATCTCTGTCCTCCAGCAGCATTGTCTTGCTCATAAAAGTTGCTCACACATTTGTAAGCAATGTATGCTGGGAGAAGAACTTGTTTGTTTTGTTTCGAAAATACAGGGCCCACAGTAGCAGGCCTACATGGACATTGTGATAAAGCTTTGCCCAGGCTAAAAAAGATCCCCCGCAACTGTGTCAGTATGTCTAACAATAGTAAAGATAAATAGCTTCTAACTCGTATCTGTTCCCAAAGAAAAGAGAGAGGAGAACAAGGAAGAGAATACTGTGCAGGCCCACACCTGAACTGTGCCAAGTTTAAAGTGTCATTCTTTTAGTTGACAGTTATTCCAACGAAAACCCACAGAGGGTTGCCTACCTGGAAAAGGGTATGAGTTGTCACCCGTGCGTCAAAAGCAAACATAACAAAGAAACTCCATGACGCAAAGGAGTGTTCACAGGCTGCTGTCACCCGGCCATCCCTGTCTGTGAGCACCTCTCCAAACCAAAGATCTCCGGGTGTCTGGGCGAGCTCACTACCTCTCAGTGGAAGTACGCTGTGTGGTCTGGTACACAGTCTCATTTCGAAGGAAGCGTCTAGTTTTTATTTGTTTTGGTAGTACCTGTAATAGCCTATAATTTCAGTTGCATAGTTTCAAGCTTTATTGCACATGTATTAACACATTGTAAGAATGGATGTCTACATACATCCCTTCCAGTATATATGTTATTATAGTAGCCTTAGCCAACTGGTTCAGATAGTATGATGAATCCAATGTAACTTTCTCTCTTTCTCCTTTTCTTGCTCCCCCTCTCTCCCTGCCTGTCCTCTCTTTTCCTATCACCATCTTCCTGTTGTAGACAAGGTCAGAGGTCACAGGTGTCCCTCTTTCTCTGACTTCCTGTCTCACTGTTTCCTTCTTCAACTTTTCAGCAAAAACCTGCTGCTCAAAGTATGTCCTTTTCTAGAAAACATTATAGGCCTGTTTCTTGATGTACTACAATGTCATTTCTTGGGCAATCAAAGATCTGAACTCTGGACTACACTTTAAAATCAACATTCCTGTGGACAACTAGACAAAGGGTATACATTCTGACTGACTGCTATCATTTTTAAGCTGGGAGCATAAACCTCTTTTCTCTCAGTGGCTGTGTTAAAGTAATTAGTTGTCCAAATTAATCACAGATTCTCACTGCCCCCCCAGCCCCCGCCCCGTCCTCCACCCCCACCCAATCTTCTCCGCACCCAACCCCAGCGCTCCAAAGCACCCTAATGCCAAAGACAATGGTCTAACGGAATCCGACCAGTGTGCATGTGTGCTTGTGGGAGACAAGGGAATGCTGGATTAACCCCTCCCCCATTCTCTATTCCTAGTCTTATCTCTTTATAGTGTGTATGTACAGTATATACAGTATGTCCAGGGAGGGTACAAGGGGCCAGCAAGTGTGTGCATCACAAAATAATCTCCCCATTTCCTCTCTCTCTCTCTCTCTCTCTTTCTCTCTCTCTCTCTCTCAGGATATAGGTGTTGTCCAGCATGAAGGAAGGAAATTCTGTCACTTAGAACAATGGGCCTGTTTCTCTATCTATAGACCCACAGAGGCAGAGAAAGAGAGAGAAGGAGCCCTTACCACCATTACCTAGAAGACAGACAGAAAACACAAAGAAAAAGAGAGAGAGTGGAGAAAAATATGTTCTGATTTAAAAAGAGACTATATTGATGAAGAGAACGTGTTCGAGAGAAAGAGAGATACCTGTGGCACAGATAGACATTTTGAAAATGGAGTTTTTGTCTTGGGGAAAAAGGAAAATACTAAGTTGTTTTTAACCATTTTGTTTTTTTCTGTTGAGAAGGACTAATAAAATACTTATACGAAGAGGGAACTGCAGTCTTTCTCGGTAAGTACTTTCAAAACGCTTTTATTGTAGAGGGCATATTGTGTTGCATTGGTTCATTACTTTTCCATGACATTTTTTAACATTTGCGCTGTCATCCATGATAAGCTAGAGATCCCAATGTTGATAATTTTCCACCGTAAAATGTTGCTGATATGTTCTTGCTGTTTCTTTTGCCACATTACATTATAGAAAGTAGAATACATTTAAAAAAATAGATTAGTTGGGTTCAAATTTGAACCGCTCTACTTTAATTTTTCAGTTTGACACATATCATTTTAGAAGGATTGAAGCTGCCCCTAAGCACAGATCTAGTATCAGTTTTCCCTCCCCAAACTCTACATTCGAGTGAAAACTTCAGACTGACCTTAGGTCAGTGTCTACGGGTGATTTCATTCTACTCCTAGTTGTAGGCTGAGGGACAGACATGTAGTTACCTTAAGAGTGGGGATTTCCCTTTCAACATGACAGCTGGATCTGAGGCCTGTACAACACACTTCCTGTTTGGATAAGGAGGAATGACACACATTCAATTTAGAGTACCTTTGTGACAAAGATGTCATTTACAGTGCTGTAACGTAAGAATTGGAGATGATTTGAGCCAAGTGTAACCTATCTACCATTTAAATTATTATAATAATTTTTGTAACAATGGGGGGGGCAACAATCACTTCCACAGCCAAATTGCTTTGGTGTGTAGCAATGAACAATTCTACAGGGATCCGGAGGATCTCAAACTATTCATGATGATGACCTTAAACTATTCATTATTTGACAATTTTAGGATTACATACTCCTAGTTGGGTTGTTTGGAGGAAAATGTCTTCTTCCCCCTGATAATTCAACCTTTGATTTATGTCCAAATATATCAAGGGCCTGTTTCAGGCCCACGTGAATAGAATGTAAAGCAGTAAAGTCCACACACATCTTAATTAATTAACTCAAAGATTATGAACATTTGATCTGTGTTCTTTGAGTTCTCACATTACACAATACCTTTATCTCTCTCTCTCGTTGGTTCTCAGATGGATCAGATGGAGGGGACTGACAGTCCTCGCTTCAGGAAGCTCCATTTCCCTGTGGGTCTGTGGATCAACTCTCCCAGGAAACACTTTGCCAAGCTGGGGGCCCGCTGGCCCAGCGCTGTCTCTGTCAAGTCAGTCTCTCTGCTACCTACAGTTGAAGTTGGAAGTTTACATACTCCTTAGCCAAATACATTTGAACTTAGATTTTCACAATTCCTGACATTTAATCCTAGTAACAATTCCCTGTCTTAGGTCAGTTAGGATCACCACTTTATATTAAGAATGTGAAATGTTAGAATAATAGTAGAGAGGATTATTTATTTCAGCTTTTATTTCTTTCATCACATTCCCAGTGGGTCAGAAGTTTACATACACTCAATTAGTATTTGGTAGCATTGCCTTTAATTTGTTAACTTGGGTCAAACGTTTCAGGTAGCCTTCCACAAGCTTCCCACAATAAATTGGGTGAATTTTGGCCCATTCCTCCTGACAGAGCTGGTGTAACTAACTTGTAGGCCTCCTTGCTCGCACACGCCTTTTCACTTCTGCCCACAAATTTTCTATGGGATTGCGATCAGGGCTTTGTGATGGCCACTCCAATACCTTGACTTTGTTGTCCTTTAGCCATTTTGCCACAACTTTGGAAATATGCTTAGGGTCATTGTCTATTTGGAAGACCCATTTGCGACCATGCTTTAACTTCCTGACTGATGTCTTGAGATGTTTCTTCAATATATCCACATAATTTTCCAGCCTCATAATGCCACCTATTTTATGAAGTGCACCAGTCTCTCCAGCAGCAAAGCACCCCCACAACATGATGCTGCCACCCCCATGCTTCATGATTGGGATGGTGTTCTTCGGCTTGCAAGCCTCCCTCTTTTTCCTCCAAACATAACAATGGTCATTATGGCCAAACTGTTCTATTTTTGTTTAATCAGACCAGAGGACATTTCTCCAAAAAGTACTATCTTTGTCCCCATGTGCAGTTGCAAACCGTAGTCTGGCTTTTTTTAATGGTGGTTTTGGAGCAGTGGCTTCTTCCTTGCTGAGCGGCCTTTCAGGTTATATAGCACTAATTGTACTGTGGATATAGATACTTTTGTACCTGTTTCCTCCAGCATCTTCACAAGGATCATTTGCTGTTGTTCTGGGATTGATTTGCACTTTTTGCACCAAAGTACGTTCATCTCTAGGAGACAGAATGCGTCTCCTTCCTGAGCGGTATGACGGCTGCGTGGTCCCATGGTGTTTATACTTGCGTTCTATTGTTTGTACAGATGAATGTGGTACCTTCAGGCGTTTGGAAATTGCTCCCAAGGATGAACTAGACTTGTGGAGGTCTACAATTTATTTTCTGAGGTCTTGGCTGATTTCTTTTGATTGTCCCATGATGTCAAGCAAAAAGGCATTGAGTTTGAAGGTAGACCTTGAAATAAATCCACAGGTACACCTCCAATTGACTCAAATGATGTCAGAAGAAGCTTCTAAAGCCATGACATCATTTTCTGGGCTTTTCCAAGCTGTTTAAAGGCACAGTCAACTTAGTCTATGTAAACTTCTGACCCACTGGAATTGTGATACAGTGAATTATAAGTGAAATAATCTGTCTGTAAACAATTGTTGGAAAAATGACTTGTCTCATGCACAAAGTAGATGTCCTAACCGACTTGCCAAAACTATAATTTGTTAAGAAGACATTTGTGGAGTGGTTGAAAACAAGTTTTAATGACTCCAACCTAAGTGTATGTAAACTTCAGACTTCAAATGTATGTACAGTACCTCAATGTCACTTAGTCCAATGTTGATTCTCAAATATTTTGTTCTAGTCCAGCACTAACACATCTGACTCAACTAATCACACATTATCCCAGGTCTCTTAAATCCATTGGTCTTTTCGGTCTGTCTGCCGGTCGGTCTGCTGACTCGCTGCTTTTTCAGTTTGTTCTGTATTCAGTTTGTTTACCCTTCAGTCCTCCTCACTATATCTCCAGCCACATTCAAGTTAAATGTCTGACATGTTTTTTGCATACAATAAATTAACCAAGACAACAGTTCGTTATGGACTAATTTGATTGTATGGTCATATGTTACATGTCATGCAGTGTTCCTTGAATCTTGTGACCGTTTTCTAGCAGTTAATATTGTCTATGTTCAGTTCTGTAAACCATAACTCACAGCTGACTTCCCCTCTCTTTCTTTCCCCCTCCTCTCCTTCTCCCTCACTAGGTCCACCACCAGCTCTGACGCAGCGTCCCTCCACGAGGCCCCATCTTCCCTCTCCATCTCCACCCCCTCCCTCGCTCCCCCATCCCCCTCTCCCTCTCCGGCCTTCCTCCGGCCCCGTCCCGCCGGGCCCCAGTCCCGCACCAAGCGTCTTTCCCACCTCTTCCTGAGGGGGCGCTCCAACAGTGACCGAGACAAGGCCATAGGGGAGAAGGAGAGGGAGGTGTGGGCCCACTGTGCTGCCCCTTCCTCCCACCACTACCTGCCCCCTGCCTCCTCCACAGCCCCAGGCCTCATCAAGATCTATGGGGATGCTCTGTCTAGTGGGGCTAACTACCGCTCTTTGCTGGCCACCGCCCACTCTACAGCCAAACAGCTCATCGCCCAGGTCATCACCCGCTATACGGAGAGAGAGAGGGAGGAGACTGACGATGCAGGTAAGAGGCAGAAAGAGAGAGAGAGGGAGGAGACGAACGATGCAGGTAAAAGGCAGAGAGAGAGAGGGAGGAGACGGACGATGCAGGTAAGAGGCAGAAAGAGAGAGAGAGGGAGGAGACGAACGATGCAGGTAAAAGGCAGAGAGAGAGAGGGAGGAGACGGACGATGCAGGTAAGAGGCAGAAAGAGAGAGAGGGAGGAGACGGACAATGCAGGTAAGAGGCAGAAAGAGAGAGAGGGAGGAGACGGACGATGCAGGTAAGAGGCAGAAAGAGAGAGAGGGAGGAGACGGACAATGCAGGTAAGAGGCAGAAAGAGAGAGAGGGAGGAGACGGACGATGCAGGTAAGAGGCAGAAAGAGAAAGAGAACAGATCGAGTACACTACAGGGATTCATGTAAGAGAGGCGTGAAAGTACAGATAAACATGGGATTAGATTATTGTATGATTACCACACAATAACTATTATAGCCAAAAGCTTTGGGACTTTAGCCTATGCCTGTCATGGCAAAAGGACAGAAAATGACGGTAACTGTAGAGAAAGGGCCAGTGGCTTCCTGGTTTTCATATTCCTTGTTGACACATTTCATTGCACCATGAAGTCAGGCACCTAGCCATAATTGTTCCAGTAAATAAACCACAGCTGTGAACACCTCAATTGAGCAATAATGTCCACTTTATGCAAGTCATATTCATAGGAAAAAAAATGTGCCTGGTCGCCCTGCCTCCCTCTCCTAGCCCTGCAGAAACACAGCCCGGAAGACTTCCTGTTGTGTGATGTCATTGGAAAGCCCATCCAGCAACCGGATGGAGCCTTCCAATGGGAGACAGAGTGTCGTAGGGGCGTGGCTGAATGGGAGTGCCCACTGCTATTGGTGGACATGTGGCGGCCCAAGGAGGGGTTTGAACGCCGCTTCGAGATCCAGAGACGGGACGACTACGAAAGAGAGGAGAGGGAGAAAGAGAAGGAGCGAGAGAGGGAAGGGGAGAACCACACAGGTAAAAGGACAATATAGAGTCTCTGGATGACCAGCTCTTACATCTGGGGTTTCCTACAGTCATCCAGTGAAAAGTGTAGTTTCTTTGTTTTTAATGATATGTCTGGTTGTCGTGGTAACAGGTGTACGTTGGAGGCGGAGCCGCATACAGTCGGGGGGCGGGGCTGAGGAGGGCGAGCGTGGTCATCGAGGACGGAACTCGGAACTCAGGAGGAGCATCAGCGACATGAACCTCAGCCTGAGGCGTCGCCAAGGAAACCACATCGGCAATGACCCCCGTCGCTCCGGAAACCACCCTAACAACAGTGCAGGTCTTCAGGACAGGAAGAACATTGTGAGCATGATAGCTCCATTGGAGCACGGAGAGGTGAGGATGCGTTTCAACACATATTGCAACATGATAGAAACAGGTCAACCCCACCTAATCTCAGCAGTGCAGCAGTCTGACCATAAAGACTCCTCCCTCTGTCTTAGATGATGAGGTCAAAGGTCAGAGACGAGGTGGAGCGGAGAAACAAAGCAGACAAAGCAGTGGAGGAGGAGAAAGACTACTCAGCCTGCGACCTGGAAGTGATGTCACAGAGCCTGATCCTCCCGCCCACGGACCGACCCTACTTCCTGTTGCTGCAGGGCTACGACCAGAGCAAGGTTAGACCTGCGCCTCCCAGATGATCATACACACACACCCTGAACATGACATCATACCTGCATTTCCCTAATCGCCACATACCATCACTGTTTCCAACCCTTCCCCAGCCTTTCCCATTCAACCCTGAGCACAAAACAGACTCACAGCAACACAATACCTTTGTAGACACACACAACCCCACTGTGTACATCACTCCATCTCTCACAGTGACCTCACACAGGTCTTCATTGTAGCAAACTGTGACACACTTCATACCTTATCTCCTGACCTCCGCACAACTTAAGATCTCCAAGATGTCCCCTTATCATAACCATGTCCTTCAGATGATAACAAACTCCCTTCTCTCTTTCTTTCTTTATTTCCTTCTTCCGTTCTCCTCTGTGTGTGTTTTCTGTGTTTTCTACAGGACTTTGTTTTGTACATCATGGCAGGGCACACACACGTTTTTGGGCGGAAGCCAACAATGAGGGAGAGAGAGAAGGACAGAGAAAGGGAGAGGAAGGGGAAGAGGCTTCTGAAGGTGGAAACGTTCCTCTCTGCTCCAGACATGCTGGCCAGGCACCTGTTGGTCAGGAGAGACTCAGCCGTACCCGACGCTCCCCCTGGGCAAGGTAGGCCTGGTCTACAAACAACCCTAGTCCTAAATCCTGGCCCTACCCCTGTGATGTTTGCAGACCTCAACAAACAGAAATGTGCCTGCAAAATAGGGAGCCTTTTCCATATGTGCTTACATCTATCCAAAGAAGTAACAATTCATATGTGCTGACATCTATCCAAAGAAGTAACAATTCATATGTGCTTACATCTATCCAAAGAAGTAACAATTCATATGTGCTGACATCTATCCAAAGAAGTAACAATTCATATGTGCTTACATCTATCCAAAGAAGTAACAATTCATATGTGCTTACATCTATCCAAAGAAGTAACAATTCATATGTGCTGACATCTATCCAAAGAAGTAACAATTCATATGTGCTTACATCTATCCAAAGAAGTAACAATTCATATGTGCTGACATCTATCCAAAGAAGTAACAATTCATATGTGCTGACATCTATCCAAAGAAGTAACAATTCATATGTGCTTACATCTATCCAAAGAAGTAACAATTCATGTGTGCTTACATCTATCCAAAGAAGTAACAATTCATGTGTGCTTACATCTATCCAAAGAAGTAACAATTCATATGTGCTTACATCTATCCAAAGAAGTAACAATTCCTTACTACACGTTGACACCTGATTTTACAGTATTTCCCTGTCCACAATCAACCTCTAGAGATCCTCCCACTAGACACTTCTTGATACCCCCTTATATATGGTTAGAAACCTGTCATACCTTTTTATAATCAGTTTATGAGCAGAACTTCAATTATAGTGTTACTAGTTAATCAACCATTTTCTCTCTCCCCCCAGCTCTGATGCGTCCCTTCAGAGGAGGAGTTGTCACACACAACGGAGAAGCTCTCTACCGGGAGGCGGTGCTTAAACCTGGGGACGTGATTGGCATAGGAGGTCATTTTCTCTTCCTGTATCGTGACCCCCGCGTGACCCCGGCCCCTCCGCTGGCATTGGCGCTGCCTTGGCAAGCGGATGTTCCCTCCACCTGCTGCCTCTCGGGATTGGTGGACAGACAGGAAGCGTTGAGGCAGTACCTGGGTTCCACTGAGGCTCTGCTGCGGTTCCAGCCCCGCCACGCTGACGCTCTGCTACAGGTGAGAGAAGAAAGAACCCTGTGTCTGTTAGTTACACCACTGTGTCTGCTACCTGTCTGCTACAGATTAGAGTAGAGAACTGTGTTATATAAGTTGGGGGGAGGTACCTGAAACTTAAAGTATCCATTGTTACCACATATATTACTTTCTTGGGTGATATGAGCTGAAACAAGACCATAAATTAAAGCCACTGTTTCTCACTCTTTCTCCATCAGGAGATAATCTCTAAGAACTCCTCTCCAGACTCAGAGGGCGGGCCTTTAGCCCCAGCCTTTCTCCTGTCAATCATGATTGACCATGCCTCCAAACACCTGGATCCCGCCCTCACGCCTCAGTTGCTGCTGAAAGCAGCCAATCAGATCAAAGGGATCGTTTGGGTGAGTTCATTTGAAAAACTGTCTAGGATCATCTCAGTTGTAATAACGCTAACTAGCCATAGCTCAGTCAAGACTGACACAGAAAGATACACACCAGATAAAATAGGATTGTAAAGGGCTATAAAGCCAGCACCGGACTGACACGTCTTTCTCTGAAACTGTGAACAGGGATTCATTCAGACAGACAGATGCCTGTCACTGTAGATGAACAGAACTGGGGATAAGCTGATGTCACTTCCTTCTGGAAACTGTGTTGTAATTGTCCTGGTGGCCTGTCCAGACTTTGTAATCCCCCCTTCTCCACCTCTGCCACTAAGCCGAGACGTGTCTCTCCTCTCATGTCCTCTCTTCCCTCTCCAACTCTTTTTACAGGATAACATTAAGGAATTCGGGGATAAGCATCCCACGCAAAAGTAAGATCATTGCTGCTCAACGTCATATTTCAGCTGTTTCCTGTGTTTGGAACTTCCCTTAGGGCTGTATTAGGGGGAATCAAGAGAAGTGATTGTCCAGCTTGTGTCTCTGTAAATAATGTGATGAACATGCAGATACTATTTAGCATTATGCAAGGATTCATGATTAAAATATGTGACGTTTACACAAAGTATAAACTGTATATGATACTGATAAACTAATACTGTACACAAATATCTATTAATATTAATGTTTATTTAGCAGATGTTATCCCAAGTGAATAGCAGTTAACAGATGAAATCAGATGTAGTGGGACCCTGGGTCACACTTTATTTGGATAGTCTGGATTGTCCTTCTGTAGATGCTCTACATATGGTCATATTATCAACAAACTATCTGTTGATAAGTAACTGCATGCTAAGGTTAGGGTTAAGTTTAGAACAAGGGCTAGGATAAGGGTTAAATTGAGGGTTAGGTTAGGGTTAGTAGACAGTTTGTTGAAATGTTGTTACTGTAGAGCATCTGCAGATGGACTATGCAAATAAAGTGTTACTGAACCCAGTCACTGCATGCTCATTAAAATAGATCAAGGACTTGCTGTAACTCCTTGAGATAGATAGTGACAACAACTTCTATAACACTGTGTGTTCTGTTCTGGTCTGGTCTGTCCAGTTCCACAGAGCAGGAGGTTGAACTGAGTGCGCCCAGTGCTCAGAAGCTGTCCTCTGACCTTCGACCTCTGATGTTCTGGATGTCCAATGCCACAGAGCTCCTCAACTTCTTCCAGGTCAAAGCTGAGGCCATGGAGAGAGACTGGGAGTTTGAGGGTGAGACACCTGTGTCATAAGAGTCCGTTTCCTCTTGATCAATGCAGATCACCATCGATCATCTGCCAAAAAAGCTTCTTTCTACAATAAAAGCATTTTGTAATATCAACCTTTTCACTCTTTTTGACATCACATGGCTGTTGTGTCTCCCTGTCTTCCTCTTCCTGTGTGACATTCCAGCTATCATCATTTAGCCCCACAGTAGTCAAAACAAGAGTTAGTTGTGTCATTGAGAAGTGAAATATATTTTGGATTGTTCTGCAATAACAGTAGTTATATGACAGTAGTTAGAAGTTAATGCATATATATTTACCCTCAGCTCCTGGTGACCCGGTGTTGTCAGCTGACCTGGACACCTGCTCCGAGGCCCTGGCGCAGCTTGATGACGTGATAATGCACACCTTCCAGCAGTGCGTGTACCACCTCACAAAGGTGAGGGAGGTTGAGTTACCTCACACTCAAGACACAATCAAGTTACCGTACATAATTATATCCCGATCAACACATGAATTCATCTCTCTCTCTGTCACTCGGTCTCTGTCAGACGCTGTACTCCCTCTTGCCAGCTCTCCTGGACAACAACCCTTTCTCCAGCCTGGAGAAAGAGAAAGAGAGAGATGAGGGTAGGGAGATGGATGGGCATGAGGGTGGTGGGGGGGCGGGAGAGGGGGAAGACGTGTCCTCCCTCCCCCCTACGGTGGCTGGGCTGGTGGAGGTGTACCGCTGCTCCCTGATGCTGTCCCGGGAGGCCTGCCTCTCCCCCCCACTCACCTCCCAAACCTTCGGCTACCTCTTCTTCTTCACCAACACCTCCCTGCTCAACACACTGCTGGAGAGAGGTGAGAGGGCAGGGGTAATACTGGGGTCCAAGGTCAGGGGTTGGTCTGAGGAAGCTGCAGTCATGAGCTAAGTGGGTTCCACATTACACATGCAGAAATTGCTTTCCGCTACACAAGCCATTGTTTGTGCACGAACCATTTAGTGTAGAGGTCGTAAGGGGATGAGCGCTACCAAGCACAGCGAGACAGAGAATCTGGGTGCGGCTCTGAAATAACTTGAACTTTCCAACCCTGGTTCAGATGTGCACTAACACACACACACACACACTCCCTCTATTTCTGTCGCTTCTTCCTCTTCTCTCTCTCTTTCTGTCTCCTCCACCCTCTCTCCCTCCCTCTCTCAGATGGTCTGTTCTCCTGGTCTAGAGCGGTCCAGATCCGTACAAACCTGGACCTGGTTCTGGACTGGCTGCAGGGCGCAGGACTTGGAGATATCGCCTCTGAGTTCCTGAAGAAGCTGTCCGTCACAGTCAATTTCCTGTGCGTCCCTAAGACCCGCCTCATCCAGGTATAAATAATGCTGGTTTAGCCAGTTAACAATCAGTCGATTTAGCAAGATAATGACCCAAAACAAAACATTCTGGATAAAGAATCATGTTTTGGTCTCATTGTTTTTGTTGTTGTGTTGTTCTTCCTCTAAACCTATTTGACTTATCACACATCCACCCCTAGCCCCTACCTCTAGACACTTCCTGATGCCTTCTCCTAAGGCTGATTGGATCAGATAGGTATAAACTGTATGATAACCGCTCTAGGAAGCTAGATAGACAAGCTTTTCCATTCATTTGTTCACACCCATTTAGTTATTTTCAGATATAAGGGGTCATCTAGAGGTGACAAGGGGCTAGGGGTAGATTTTAGATTTGGCATCCCATCTGTTGTAGACATTGCTGATATCGTCCACTTTTCCTTCTTCTCTGTTTTGTTGCTCATTGGTTGTTCTCTTGTCTCTCCTCCGCCAGTCATCCTGGGCCAGCCTACAGGAGGACCATGCCTTGCTAAGCCCCACCCAGCTGCACCATCTGCTGACCCATTACAAGCTGGGACCGGCCAGAGCCCCACCGACCTCCTGGGCCCCTCCCCCTGGGACGGAGCTCAGTGGAGGTAAGACACGAGAGGGGAGGAGTTGGGAGTCCTGGAGGGTCATTATGTAGGAGCTAATGCTGCATTCATAACCAAGTGTGAAGGTAGTATTTACCATATACGACTGGGAATAAATCCATGTGAACACTCCTCCAACTAGTAATTACTAGTGGGAAACTCGTCTATCATCCCTAAGCTCCGACTTCTCCCACATGCTGATCTCTGACATCACCTACTAAGGAATAGACTTCGATAACAGCATTTTCGGTAGATAAATGTAACAACAAAAAATGTATTATAAATAGCAATCTATTAATATGGTTTTTGAACACTATAATGTGTTTCCAAGCATGATGGCTCTAATTTTAGATTATGGTTAGAAGCCTCTTGGCTAGACCCTAGACCCACTCCAATTTGCATACCGCCCCAACAGATCCACAGATGATGCAGTCTCTATTGCACTCAACACTGCCCTTTCCCACCTGGACAAAAGGAACACCTATGTGAGAATGCTATTCGTTGACTACAGTTCAGCGTTCAACACCATAGTGCCCTCAAAGCTCATCAACAAGCTAAGAACCCTGGGACTGAACCCCTCCCTCTGCAACTAGATCCTAGACTTCCGGACGGGCCACCCCCAGGTGGTAAGGGTAGGTAACAACACATCCGCAACGCTGATCCTCAACACAGGGGCCCCTCAGGGGGACGTGCTCAGCCCCCTCCTCTACTCCCTGTTCACTCATGACTGCACTACCAGGCACGACTTCAACACCATCATTACATTTGCCGATGACACAACAGTGGTATTCCTGATCACCAACAACGACGAGACAGCCTATAGGGAGGAAGTCAGAGACCTGGCCGTGTGGTGCCAGGACAACAACCTCTCCCTCAACGTGATCAAGACAAATGAGATGATTGTGGACTACAGGAAAAAGAGGACCGAACACGCCCGCATTCTCATCGACGGGGCTGCAGTGGAGCAGGTTGAGAGCTTCAAGTTCCTTGGTGTCCACATCACCAACAAACTAAGATGATCCAAGCACACCAAGACAGTTGTGAAGAGGGCACGACAAAACCTATTCCCCCTCAGGAGACTGAAAAGATTTGGCATGGGATCCTCAAAAAGGTTCTACAGCTACACCATCAACAGCACTGGTTGCATCACTTCCTGGTATGGCAACTGCTCGGCCTCCGACCGCAAGGCACTACAGAGGGTAGTGCGAACGGCCCAGTACATCACTGGGGCCAAGCTTCCTGCCATCCAGGACCTCTATACCAGGCGGTGTCAGAGGAAGGCCCTACAAATTGTCAAAGACTCCAGCCACCCTAGTGCTACCACACGGCAAGCGGTACCAGAGCGCCAAGTCTAGGTCCAAGAGGCTTCTAAACAGCTTCTACCCCCAAGCCATAAGACTCCTGAACATCTAATCAAATGGCTACCCAGACTATTTGCATTGCCCCCCCCCCCCCCCCTCTCCACACCACTGCCACTCTGTTGTCATCTATGCATAGTCACTTTAATAACTCTACCTACATGTACATACTACCTCGACTAACCGGTGCCCCCGCACATTGACTCTGTACCGGCACCTCCCTTTATATGTTGTTATTTTTATACTGCTGCTCTTTAATTACTTGTTACTTTTATCTCTTATTCTTATCCATATTTTTTTGAAACTGCACTGTTGGTTAAGGACTCGTAAGTAAGCATTTCACTGTAAGGTCTACCTGTTGTATTTGGCGCATGTGACTCAAATTTGATTTGATTTGGTTGATGAAGCTTGTTGGCCATTAGCCAATCGGCGTTTCTCAATGAGTTTAAAGCATGTGAATGCATCTAACTGGTATTTACGACTTCACAACTTCCAACTTGGTTATGAACACAACATTAGATACAACTGCAAACTTGAGATAAGTAGAATGTTCATGTAAATTATGCATTTATGTCAATTAAAAAATGTTTGTGATCTCAAGTCAGGATTCAGCCCTTAGACATTCCGAACATTGTAAGTACACATGTATAGAAGGGGTATGATTTCTTCCTAAGAATCTCAGACCACTACATTTCTATTCATGCTTTTCTGTCCAAGACATCTTCGAAAGTTTCCTGGACCACCCCCCTCTCATCCTGCCAAATGAGACACCTCAGCTAGACCTCTCCCAGCCAATCCCCAGCCCTGAGCTACAAAAGGAAGTGACACGCCTGCGCAACTTCCTGTGGGGACTCGACCAGGATGAGCTGCCAGCCAATCAGAGGACCAGGCTGTGAGCGCTGGAAAGTTAATCTCTGGGTAGAAGCTACCCTTAGGCACAGTTCTAGGATCAGTTCACCATCCGCCTTAACCATGAAGGGGGAAAGACACAAAACTGACCCTTGATCAGTATCTAGGGGCAATCTCATCCATCTCAGGCAACTTTGATATTAACACTATATTGAACCCCCTGTCGTAAGGCAGATGCAATGGATAGGAATGGCAACTGGTGTGAGGAATGGCAACTGGTGTGAGGAATGGCAACTGGTGTGAGGAATGGCAACTGGTGTGAGGAATGGCAACTGGTGTGAGGAATGACAACTGGTGTGAGGAATGGCAACTGGTGTGAGGAATGGCAACTGGTGTGAGGAATGGCAACTGGTGTGAGGAATGGCAACTGGTGTGAGGAATGGCAACTGGTGTGAGGAATGGCAACTGGTGTGAGGAATGACAACTGGTGTGAGGAATGACAACTGGTGTGAGGAATGGCAACTGGTGTGAGGAATGGCAACTGGTGTGAGGAATGACAACTGGTGTGAGGAATGGCAACTGGTGTGAGGAATGACAACTGGTGTGAGGAATGGCAACTGGTGTGAGGAATGGCAACTGGTGTGAGGAATGGCAACTGGTGTGAGGAATGGCAACTGGTGTGAGGAATGGCAACTGGTGTGAGGAATGACAACTGGTGTGAGGAATGGCAACTGGTGTGAGGAATGGCAACTGGTGTGAGGAATGGCAACTGGTGTGAGGAATAACAACTGGTGTGAGGAATGACAACTGGTGTGAGGCATGACAACTGGTGTGAGGAATGACAACTGGTGTGAGGAATGGCAACTGGTGTGAGGAATGGCAACTGGTGTGAGGAATGACAACTGGTGTGAGGAATGGCAACTGGTGTGAGGAATGGCAACTGGTGTGAGGAATGGCAACTGGTGTGAGGAATGGCAACTGGTGTGAGGAATGGCAACTGGTGTGAGGAATGACAACTGGTGTGAGGAATGGAAACTGGTGTGAGGAATGGCAACTGGTGTGAGGAATGGCAACTGGTGTGAGGAATGGCAACTGGTGTGAGGAATGGAAACTGGTGTGAGGAATGGCAACTGGTGTGAGGAATGGCAACTGGTGTGAGGAATGGCAACTGGTGTGAGGAATGGCAACTGGTGTGAGGAATGACAACTGGTGTGAGGAATGACAACTGGTGTGAGGAATGACAACTGGTGTGAGGAATGACAACTGGTGTGAGGAATGGCAACTGGTGTGAGGAATGACAACTGGTGTGAGGAATGGCAACTGGTGTGAGGAATGACAACTGGTGTGAGGAATGGCAACTGGTGTGAGGAATGACAACTGGTGTGAGGAATGGCAACTGGTGTGAGGAATGACAACTGGTGTGAGGAATGACAATTGGTGTGAGGAATGACAACTGGTGTGAGGAATGACAACTGGTGTGAGGAATGGCAACTGTCAAAAGAAAGTCATAACACAATTTAATAGTTATCTAACTGTAAGACAATACAACTCTTCTTTTACCGTTCTCTAAACACTCTTTATTTTGTAACTCATTGCCTGAAATGCAGTGGTTGCCTGAAAAAGAAAAGTCCTGCAAAGTGAAGCATAAATTATGGTATGACTATGTTATTATGTAAAAGATATCCCTGTAGGTCAGCTTTATACTGGATGGATGGATGCTCACAGATATTCTCATATAAAGAATATAGTAAATGTGTATTGTCACAGAACATTAGATTGTATACCAAAGTAAACACTAACACTATGAAAGAAACTGTTTTATCATGTGTATTTTATTTCTAACTGACTGCCCTCATATTATAAACAAAATGTTGGTACCCTATGATCTGTCCATAGTGTTTCTTTTGTTATGGCTGTTTTGTCCTTGTTTGTTTTTTTACTTTGATTGTACCACACAACTCAACAGCTAGACAGGGTTTGGAAAGGTGAATGTCCCGACTCATTTTGTACCCGGGGTGCCAGAATGAAAGGACCACAAGGTGGCGACGCAGCACTCAGTCAACCCCTGGAATGATGACTCAACAGTTACTAGACTAGGGAATTAGCGGGGGTCCCTGTCAATCAACCCGATTTCCGAAATATCATATTTCCTATGTGATTAATAGGTTATTCCAACATAGACATAACATACGCACGATGGTGCTTCCGTGGCTTAGGAAGCAGATGACGACCACACTCGATGATGCCTGGCTGTGCCAAGGTGAACTGTCTGAGGGGTCAGAGAGAATGACTCCAATGCAGTGGGTAAGAATTTTCATTTCCTCTCTGTGCGGTGATGACACACGCTGAACTGGCTGTGTGCAGTCTAATCAGTGTGTTTCTTTATTTCATTAATGCGCCATATCCGATAGTTGGTCTCATAAAATGGCCAGTAGCTCGTTTAAGTGAAATTAGTGCGCGGTTTTCGTGGACGGGCAGCAGACGAGTGATGTCAGAGCGTGTGGTGTGAGTAACATCTGCTTGTGTGACGGCTTGCGAGCGTCTCATAAACCGTGTTACTGTAACTAACCTAACGGTTTGTTGTCACTCAGTAGACTCATGCCGAATTTCTAAATAAACAAAGTAGCCTACTTCCCCATAATAGCCTAGTGAGAGTGGAAAAAGTAGTCTGTCAATTTATCTTTCTTCTTCAGTTTTGGAGCATCCTCAAATTCCCACAACTTAATGAAGTGGTATTTAGCTCAAATCTCAAGAAGTTGTGCGTGTTTTTTCCTATAACGCTTTGGCTCGTAGCCAAACCTCTTCCGTTCTTCCGGTCAACAACTTTGGTTCAACGCTTTTATGGTAAAAAGCCCGAAAACAGTCCCGTGAGAGAAAGGACTTACATCATCGTCACCGTCTCCAATTCTAACTGGGGTCCTGTCTCTGTCTTACTCGGCTGTTATCAAAAAACATGCACGCGATGTTATTGCTTCAAGTCAGTTATAGCTTGTGAATCATCTCTAAGAGGCCCATGTGGTTAAATTGATCAATAAGTGACTTTGTAATCTCTCTCATTTGAAATGCAATGCGGTGTATGAGTGAGAGTGAGTGAGAATGTGTCTGTGTGTGTAAATTTGTACTTTCCAGTAATTTAACCCAGATGTATGGAAAATAGATCTGGAGGGGAGAGTAACTGCACTGTGCTGATTGTGTAATATTGTGTCCAGTTTATATGCTCTACAGTTAACCTCTCTGATCCCCGTCTGAGTTTGAATGTGTGTCATGTCTAAGGTTTGGTCATTAGTCTGTGTGTGACACACACTCACACATTCATATATGCACACCGACACACACACACATACATCACACCAGTAGCTACACATTCAGCTGAATTGATATGTGCATACAATCTGTCTTATGGATGTAAATATACATACAGGGAGAACTATCTTCTCTTTCTCCTTTTCTCTCTCTCTTACTCTTTCTCTCTCATACTCTCTCACACACACACCCACACACACACCTCTGTCCCCAGGTGCAGGGTTCCACACCTGTTGGAGCGTTTCTCTGTAATTAGCTCAGGACAATTATCATTGGTGGGAGAAGGGGGGGCAAGGGAAGGGGGGGCGAAGACAATGGAGCAGTTATTCTCTCCCTATCATCTCCCTCCTTCCTTCTCTCTCTCTTCTGTCCAGTAATGAAAGATTCTTCCCCTCTTCAAAGGGACAGGGTTTCCTACATAACAGCTGAGTCAGAAGAGAACAGAATGGATAGAGAGAGAGGGAGATAGAGAGGGAAGGGAGAGAAGACTAAGCAGACCAATGTATTTGTAGCGTTGGTACTAGAGCCACAGTGATTTTCCTTATTGTGAAACGCATCAGAGTCAGTCTCAAGAAGCAGAGAGAGTGTCTGTGTCATGTAGTGTGAACCGGTTTCACGATGGCTATCATTTGAGGTTGGCAGTATTGTGACTCTCACACACTCACAGTAAATGTTACACAGCTCCAGTCTCCAGGGGCCAGTACTGACGCTGATAGCCTCTCAGCTAACACTCCACTTCAATCCTCTGTCATCACTGCTAAGTGACATATAGAGAATGGACTGTTTTGTATTTGGAGTCCAGGGAAATCCCAGTTGCTGTACATTTGGTGATAGAGGCTGAGGTGATTTGGTTGGGGAGGATTGGTGTTCATGTACTTTCTCAGTAGCTTGGTACATTAGTTATAGTTCTACCTCTTCTATCTCAGTAGCTTGGTACAGGAGTTATATTTCTACCTCTTCTTTCTCAGTAGCTTGGTACATTAGTTATAGTTCTACCTCTTCTTTCTCAGTAGCTTGGTACAGGAGTTATAGTTCTACCTCTTCTATCTCAGTAGCTTGGTACAGGAGTTATAGTTCTACCTCTTCTTTCTCAGTAGCTTGGTACATTAGTTATAGTTCTATCTCTTCTTTCTCAGTAGCTTGGTACAGGAGTTATAGTTCTACCTCTTCTTTCTCAGTAGCTTGGTACATTAGTTATAGTTCTATCTCTTCTTTCTCAGTAGCTTGGTACATTAGTTATAGTTCTACCTCTTCTATCTCAGTAGCTTGGTACAGGAGTTATATTTCTACCTCTTCTTTCTCAGTAGCTTGGTACATTAGTTATAGTTCTACCTCTTCTTTCTCAGTAGCTTGGTACAGGAGTTATAGTTCTACCTCTTCTATCTCAGTAGCTTGGTACATTAGTTATAGTTCTATCTCTTCTTTCTCTGTAGCTTGGTACAGGAGTTATAGTTCTATCTCTTCTTTCTCAGTAGCTTGGTACAGGAGTTATAGTTCTACCTCTTCTATCTCAGTAGCTTGGTACATTAGTTATAGTTCTATCTCTTCTTTCTCAGTAGCTTGGTACATTAGTTATAGTTCTATCTCTTCTTTCTCAGTAGCTTGGTACATTAGTTATAGTTCTATCTCTTCTATCTCAGTAGCTTGGTACAGGAGTTATAGTTCTACCTCTTCTTTCTCAGTAGCTTGGTACAGGAGTTATAGTTCTACCTCTTCTTTCTCAGTAGCTTGGTACATTAGTTATAGTTCTATCTCTTCTTTCTCAGTAGCTTGGTACAGGAGTTATAGTTCTACCTCTTCTTTCTCAGTAGCTTGGTACATTAGTTATAGTTCTATCTCTTCTATCTCAGTAGCTTGGTACAGGAGTTATATTTCTACCTCTTCTTTCTCAGTAGCTTGGTACATTAGTTATAGTTCTATCTCTTCTTTCTCAGTAGCTTGGTACATTAGTTATAGTTCTATCTCTTCTTTCTCAGTAGCTTGGTACAGGAGTTATAGTTCTACCTCTTCTTTCTCAGTAGCTTGGTACATTAGTTATAGTTATATCTCTTCTATCTCAGTAGCTTGGTACAGGAGTTATATTTCTATCTCTTCTTTCTCAGTAGCTTGGTACATTAGTTATAGTTCTATCTCTTCTTTCTCAGTAGCTTGGTACATTAGTTATAGTTCTATCTCTTCTTTCTCAGTAGCTTGGTACAGGAGTTATAGTTCTACCTCTTCTATCTCAGTAGCTTGGTACATTAGTTATAGTTCTACCTCTTCTATCTCAGTAGCTTGGTACAGGAGTTATAGTTCTATCTCTTCTTTCTCAGTAGCTTGGTACATTAGTTATAGTTCTACCTCTTCTATCTCAGTAGCTTGGTACAGGAGTTATAGTTCTACCTCTTCTTTCTCAGTAGCTTGGTACAGGAGTTATAGTTCTATCTCTTCTTTCTCAGTAGCTTGGTACATTAGTTATAGTTCTACCTCTTCTATCTCAGTAGCTTGGTACAGGAGTTATAGTTCTACCTCTTCTTTCTCAGTAGCTTGGTACAGGAGTTATAGTTCTACCTCTTCTTTCTCAGTAGCTTGGTACAGGAGTTATAGTTCTACCTCTTCTATCTCAGTAGCTTGGTACAGGAGTTATAGTTCTACCTCTTCTTTCTCAGTAGCTTGGTACAGGAGTTATAGTTCTACCTCTTCTTTCTCAGTAGCTTGGTACAGTAGTTATAGTTCTACCTCTTCTATCTCAGTAGCTTGGTACAGGAGTTATAGTTCTACCTCTTCTTTCTCAGTAGCTTGGTACAGGAGTTATAGTTCTATCTCTTCTTTCTCAGTAGCTTGGTACATTAGTTATAGTTCTATCTCTTCTTTCTCAGTAGCTTGGTACATTAGTTATAGTTCTACCTCTTCTATCTCAGTAGCTTGGTACAGGAGTTATAGTTCTACCTCTTCTTTCTCAGTAGCTTGGTACATTAGTTATAGTTCTATCTCTTCTTTCTCAGTAGCTTGGTACAGGAGTTATAGTTCTATCTCTTCTTTCTCAGTAGCTTGGTACAGGAGTTATATTTCTACCTCTTCTATCTCAGTAGCTTGGTACATTAGTTATAGTTCTATCTCTTCTTTCTCAGTAGCTTGGTACAGGAGTTATAGTTCTATCTCTTCTTTCTCAGTAGCTTGGTACAGGAGTTATAGTTCTATCTCTTCTATCTCAGTAGCTTGGTACAGGAGTTATAGTTCTACCTCTTCTTTCTCAGTAGCTTGGTACAGGAGTTATAGTTCTACCTCTTCTTTCTCAGTAGCTTGGTACATTAGTTATAGTTCTATCTCTTCTTTCTCAGTAGCTTGGTACAGGAGTTATAGTTCTACCTCTTCTTTCTCAGTAGCTTGGTACAGGAGTTATAGTTCTACCTCTTCTTTCTCAGTAGCTTGGTACATTAGTTATAGTTCTATCTCTTCTTTCTCAGTTGCTTGGTACAGGAGTTATAGTTCTACCTCTTCTTTCTCAGTTGCTTGGTACAGGAGTTATAGTTCTACCTCTTCTTTCTCAGTTGCTTGGTACATTAGTTATAGTTCTATCTCTTCTTTCTCAGTAGCTTGGTACAGGAGTTATAGTTCTACCTCTTCTTTCTCAGTAGCTTGGTACAGGAGTTATAGTTCTATCTCTTCTATCTCAGTAGCTTGGTACAGGAGTTATAGTTCTACCTCTTCTTTCTCAGTAGCTTGGTACATTAGTTATAGTTCTATCTCTTCTTTCTCTGTAGCTTGGTACAGGAGTTATATTTCTACCTCTTCTATCTCAGTAGCTTGGTACAGGAGCTATGTAGTTCGACTGCTTATTTTTCTCCTTACTGATTGTTTGCGCCACACACAAACTTAACAACTCTGCTCAGGGGTTTCTGGTGCTTTGTTTGACAGGCGTTATGTAAACCAGCTGACGCGGTTTAGATAGGTGGGTGTGTGAGTTTTAATAGGGCGGGCTTGTTAAAGTGCTGGAGGAGTGGGCGGTGTTGCTGCTGTGCAACTCATGAACTTTACTTCAAGTAAATTCAAGTGAATTAACCCCCGGGAACCTTTGACAAGACAACTGAGGGGCGGCCAGGGTCATGGGGGAAGGGGATACCTAGTCAGTTGCACAACTGAATGCATTAAATTGAAATGTGTCTTCCACATTTGGCCCAGCCTCTCTGATCGACGTCCATGTCATCAGCGCCCGGGGAGAAGTTGTTGTTGGGGGTTAACTGCCTTGCTCAAGGGCAGAACGGCAGATTTGGTCTCCTTGCTGGCTCTGGGATTTGAACAAGTGACCTATTGGTTACTGGCCGAACGATCTTAACCGCTAGCATACCTGCAGCCCCCACAGGGAGGGAGAGAGACGGCTTGTGTGTATATGTAGGTGTGTGTGTGTGCGTTCTCCTTCACGTCAGGGCTTTATGTGTCTGTGAAGGCCTTCTCTGGGCCTCTCTATGGGCTGTGACAGCCAGGGGTTCAGTCAGGGGTGCAGGGATAGCCCCCGGGGTTGACCTGAACAACACCCTCTCCTCTTGGAATGAGATGCTATTGCGGTGCGGTCAACTCACCCCCCCTCTACTCCTCACCTCCCATGTGCCAAATCAGTGGAAGAGAAACTCAACGAATATCCCTGACACCACGCGCGCACGCACACAGACACACACACACACACACTAATATGGAAAAAAGCCTGTTTGGCGCGAATATGAGGGCAAATATTATTCTTCCTGAGCGTAACCACGGTGAGCACCTCTGACCTGGCAGTGAAAGTGCTGAAACAAAAAGACCAAAGACTTTTTCTGCTCCTTCAAACGAGTGCTACATAAAATAAACACGGCCATCAGATCACCAGTCTGTGAACATTGGGCAGCATCACCACGCGCCGCCTGCCTGCCCGCCCAGCCTACTGCTCTATGGGAGTTAAGTGTGGGGTCCGCTCAGTCAACACCATGACGTAAAATGGAACAAGCCTCCAACAGAAGCCCCGGGGCTGACGGAATAAGGCCCCTGCCCACAGCCCCCAAGCCCCTGAGAAAGGGAGAAAAAGAGAGGAAAGGGTAGAGGGGGAAGACGAGAGGAGGGGTGCCGAAATTTTAGGAAAAGCCCACCAGGCCCCAGTCTGCAGCACTGACCCCCTCCCCAATACACACACAACCTTCCAGAGAGCCAACGAGGGGACATACAGCCGACAGAGAGAGAGAAAGCAGGAGAGAGAGAGGAAGAGAGAAAGCAGGAGAGAGAGAGGAAGAGAGAAAGCAGGAGAGAGAAAGAGAGAGAGCGAGCATGAGAGAAAGAGAGAGCAGGATAGATAGAGAGAGAGCATGGCGGTTGGTGGCTGGAGCCGCCTGGGAGACTGTGGGGCTTAGCTGGCTAGCCAGGCTAACAGTGGGCAGCCTCAGCCTGTAGGAGCTGACCTCACGGGGGTTCTTTATAAGCTCTGTGTGTGTGTGTTTGTGTGTGTGTGTGTGTGTGTGTGTGTGTGTGTGTGTGTGTGTGTGTGTGTGTGTGTGTGTGTGTGGAGGAGCTGACGTAACCTGCTGCGTACAGGAGAAAACACATTTGTCCCCTGGGGAAACCTGGGCTTCTCTTCTGCCCCAACCATAACCTCAGAGAGATTCCACACACACTCACACATATAATTCCACACACACACAGATTAACACAAACTAACCCTCCTAGTCCACCTCTAACCTCATATTCGGATTACACCCCACAAGTACCTCATAGAGGGATTCTGATTCCACACCCTCCGTCCTGTTCTAATCCAATAAACTCTCTCTCATAATACATGGCTTCTGCTTACTGATACAGTATTAGAGGAATCATTTGATTGTTGTACCAGATACAACACATTAGGGGATTGTATATGGCAGTAGGGCAGGCTGCTTTACTGCCACATGACATGATGAACTCAGTGATATCTGGGCTGAGGCCAGATGTGAGTTTTACTAACACACATACACATATTGCAAACACACACACAAATACACACACACACACACACACACACACACACACACCAACAGCGACACACTCACACACCAACAGCGACACACCCAACGTCAGTTACATACCATGAGGCAGCAGATCACCTTCTATTGCTTCTAGAGTAAATAGTGTATGAAACTCCTCCCAACACCATTTCTCATCAAATATAGACTACTGTACAGTACACACCATATATAGACTACTGTACTGTACATACCATATATAGACTACTGTACTGCACATACCATATATAGACTACTGTACAGTACATACCATATATAGACTACTGTACGGTACATACCATATATATACTACTGTACTGCACATACCATATATAGACTACTGTACAGTACATACCATATATAGACTACTGTACGGTACATATCATATATAGACTACTGTACGGTACATACCATATATAGACTACTGTACGGTACATACCATATATAGACTACTGTACAGTACATACCATATATAGACTACTGTACTGCACATACCATATATAGACTACTGTACAGTACATACCATATATAGACTACTGTACGGTACATATCATATATAGACTACTGTACGGTCCATACCATATATAGACTACTGTACAGTACATACCATATATAGACTACTGTACGGTACATATCATATATAGACTACTGTACGGTCCATACCATATATAGACTACTGTACAGTACATACCATATATAGACTACTGTACAGTACATACCATATATAGACTACTGTACAGTACATATCATATATAGACTACTGTACAGTACATACCATATATAGACTACTGTACAGTACATATCATATATAGACTACTGTACAGTACATACCATATATAGATTACTGTACAGTACATACCATATATAGACTACTGTACGGTACATACTATATATAGACTACTGTACAGTACATACCATATATAGATTACTGTACGGTACATACCATATATAGACTACTGTACAGTACATACCATATATAGACTACTGTACAGTACATATCATATATAGACTACTGTACAGTACATATCATATATAGACTACTGTACAAGCACATATCATATATAGATTACTGTACGGTACATACCATATATAGACTACTGTACGGTACATACCATATATAGACTACTGTACTGCACATACCATATATAGACTACTGTACAGTACATACCATATATAGACTACTGTACGGTACATATCATATATAGACTACTGTACGGTCCATACCATATATAGACTACTGTACAGTACATACCATATATAGACTACTGTACAGTACATACCATATATAGACTACTGTACAGTACATACCATATATAGACTACTGTACAGTACATATCATATATAGACTACTGTACGGTCCATACCATATATAGACTACTGTACAGTACATACCATATATAGACTACTGTACAGTACATACCATATATAGACTACTGTACAGTACATATCATATATAGACTACTGTACAGTACATACCATATATAGACTACTGTACAGTACATATCATATATAGACTACTGTACAGTACATACCATATATAGATTACTGTACAGTACATACCATATATAGACTACTGTACGGTACATACTATATATAGACTACTGTACAGTACATACCATATATAGATTACTGTACGGTACATACCATATATAGACTACTGTACAGTACATACCATATATAGACTACTGTACAGTACATATCATATATAGACTACTGTACAGTACATATCATATATAGACTACTGTACAAGCACATATCATATATAGATTACTGTACGGTACATACCATATATAGACTACTGTACAGTACATATCATATATAGATTACTGTACGGTACATATCATATATAGACTACTGTACAGTACATACCATATATAGACTACTGTACAGTACATACCATATATAGACTACTGTACATGTCATATACATATACCATGGGGCGGCAGGGTAGCCTAGTGGTTAGAGCGTTGGACTAGTAACTGGAAAGTTGCGAGTTCAAACCCCCGAGCTGACAAGGTACAAATCTGTCGTTCTGCTCCTGAACAGGCAGTTAACCCACTGTTCCCAGGCCGTCATTGAAAATAAGAATTTGTTCTTAACTGACTTGCCTGGTTAAATAAAGGTAAAATAAAAAAATAAATAAAATAAAATATACTACCTTACAGTACATACCATATATAGACTACTGTACAAGCACATATCATAAATAGATTACTGTACGGTACATATCATATATAGACTACTCTACAGTACATACCATATATAGAGATCATAGATCACAATCCCCCCACCCACTCTACAGGGTAGTTTCAGGCCTCACCTCGCCGTGCGGTATGTGCTTGCTCACGGATGAAGGCTCCTGGGAGGTGATGTAATCCAAGGGAAACGGGGGGGGGGGGGGGGGGACGGACCTCCCTGCTTGTAAAGTATCTTGATCCCTCCCCGGGCTATTTAGCTGCTGCCTAAAACCATTACTTTCTGCTCCCAGATCAGCCCCACATGCACAGAGAGGAGATTAAAGCCTTCTAGCTGCTTCGAGTGCAGCTCAGGACCCAGCGATTAGCCTAATCACTTCATGTGGATTTGGACACAATAGTATCCCTCGATCATGTGTAGTACTTTCTATAGAATGTTGTAGTATACTGTAGAATACTATAGTAAATATTCCAGTATTATCCACAAAAAAAGACAATGAATACTACATAACAGTCCTCAAAAACACTACAGTTTAAAACTATAGTAAATACTACAATATTTAATTTGCATATACCCTGCCCATCCCCCTCCATCCATAAGTGAGAAACCTAAATACCAAGTATATACCATATATTGTGTTGCCTACAGGTTATAGAAAAGAGAAGAAGCTCTGAACTATCCATTCAGAACCCAGTCCAAACTACCTACCTACAGGTTATAGAAAAGAGAAGAAGCTCTGAACTATCCATTCAGAACCCAGTCTAAACTACCTACCTACAGGTTATAGAAAAGAGCAGAAGCTCTGAACTATCCATTCAGAACCCAGTCTAAACTACCTACCTACAGGTTATAGAAAAGAGCAGAAGCTCTGAACTATCCATTCAGAACCCAGTCTAAACTACCTACCTACAGGTTATAGAAAAGAGCAGAAGCTCTGAACTATCCATTCAGAACCCAGTCCAAACTACATACCTATCTACAGGTTATAGAAAAGAGCAGAAGCTCTGAACTATCCATTCAGAACCCAGTCTAAACTACCTACCTACAGGTTATAGAAAAGAGCAGAAGCTCTGAACTATCCATTCAGAACCCAGTCCTACCTACCTACCTACCTACAGGTTATAGAAAAGAGAAGAAGCTCTGAACTATCCATTCAGAACCCAGTCTAAACTACCTACCTACAGGTTATAGAAAAGAGCAGAAGCTCTGAACTATCTATTCAGAACCCAGTCCAAACTACCTACCTACCTACAGGTTATAGAAAAGAGAAGAAGCTCTGAACTATCCATTCAGAACCCAGTCCAAACTACCTACCTACCTACAGGTTATAGAAAAGAGCAGAAGCTCTGAACTATCCATTCAGAACCCAGTCCAAACTACCTACCTACCTACAGGTTATAGAAAAGAGCAGAAGCTCTGAACTATCCATTCAGAACCCAGTCCAAACTACCTACCTACCTACAGGTTATAGAAAAGAGCAGAAGCTCTGAACTATCCATTCAGAACCCAGTCTAAACTACCTACCTACAGGTTATAGAAAAGAGCAGAAGCTCTGAACTATCCATTCAGAACCCAGTCTAAACTACCTACCTACAGGTTATAGAAAAGAGCAGAAGCTCTGAACTATCCATTCAGAACCCAGTCCAAACTACCTACCTACCTACAGGTTATAGAAAAGAGCAGAAGCTCTGAACTATCCATTCAGAACCCAGTCTAAACTACCTACCTACAGGTTATAGAAAAGAGCAGAAGCTCTGAACTATCCATTCAGAACCCAGTCTAAACTACCTACCTACCTACAGGTTATAGAAAAGAGAAGAAGCTCTGAACTATCCATTCAGAACCCAGTCCAAACTACCTACCTACCTACAGGTTATAGAAAAGAGCAGAAGCTCTGAACTATCCATTCAGAACCCAGTCTAAACTACCTACCTACCTACCTACAGGTTATAGAAAAGAGCAGAAGCTCTGAACTATCCATTCAGAACCCAGTCTAAACTACCTACCTACCTACAGGTTATAGAAAAGAGAAGAAGCTCTGAACTATCCATTCAGAACCCAGTCTAAACTACCTACCTACCTACAGGTTATAGAAAAGAGCAGAAGCTCTGAACTATCCATTCAGAACCCAGTCTAAACTACCTACCTACAGGTTATAGAAAAGAGCAGAAGCTCTGAACAATCCATTCAGAACCCAGTCCAAACTACCTACCTACCTACAGGTTATAGAAAAGAGAAGAAGCTCTGAACTATCCATTCAGAACCCAGTCTAAACTACCTATCTACAGGTTATAGAAAAGAGCAGAAGCTCTGAACTATCCATTCAGAACCCAGTCTAAACTACCTACCTACAGGTTATAGAAAAGAGCAGAAGCTCTGAACTATCCATTCAGAACCCAGTCTAAACTACCTACCTACAGGTTATAGAAAAGAGCAGAAGCTCTGAACTATCCATTCAGAACCCAGTCCAAACTACCTACCTACAGGTTATAGAAAAGAGCAGAAGCTCTGAACTATCCATTCAGAACCCAGTCTAAACTACATACCTACAGGTTATAGAAAAGAGCAGAAGCTCTGAACTATCCATTCAGAACCCAGTCTAAACTACCTACCTACCTACAGGTTATAGAAAAGAGCAGAAGCTCTGAACTATCCATTCAGAACCCAGTCTAAACTACCTACCTACCTACAGGTTATAGAAAAGAGAAGAAGCTCTGAACTATCCATTCAGAACCCAGTCGAAACTACCTACCTACAGGTTATAGAAAAGAGCAGAAGCTCTGAACTATCCATTCAGAACCCAGTCTAAACTACCTACCTACAGGTTATAGAAAAGAGCAGAAGCTCTGAACTATCCATTCAGAACCCAGTCTAAACTACCTACCTACAGGTTATAGAAAAGAGCAGAAGCTCTGAACTATCCATTCAGAACCCAGTCTAAACTACCTACCTACCTACAGGTTATAGAAAAGAGCAGAAGCTCTGAACTATCCATTCAGAATCCAGTCCAAACTACCTACCTACCTACAGGTTATAGAAAAGAGCAGAAGCTCTGAACTATCCATTCAGAACCCAGTCTAAACTACCTACCTACAGGTTATAGAAAAGAGCAGAAGCTCTGAACTATCCATTCAGAACCCAGTCCAAACTACCTACCTACAGGTTATAGAAAAGAGCAGAAGCTCTGAACTATCCATTCAGAACCCAGTCTAAACTACCTACCTACAGGTTATAGAAAAGAGCAGAAGCTCTGAACTATCCATTCAGAACCCAGTCTAAACTACCTACCTACAGGTTATAGAAAAGAGCAGAAGCTCTGAACTATCCATTCAGAACCCAGTCTAAACTACCTACCTACAGGTTATAGAAAAGAGCAGAAGCTCTGAACTATCCATTCAGAACCCAGTCTAAACTACCTACCTACCTACAGGTTATAGAAAAGAGCAGAAGCTCTGAACTATCCATTCAGAACCCAGTCCAAACTACCTACCTACCTACAGGTTATAGAAAAGAGCAAAAGCTCTGAACTATCCATTCAGAACCCAGTCCAAACTACCTACCTACAGGTTATAGAAAAGAGCAGAAGCTCTGAACTATCCATTCAGAACCCAGTCTAAACTACCTACCTACAGGTTATAGAAAAGAGCAGAAGCTCTGAACTATCCATTCAGAACCCAGTCTAAACTACCTACCTACAGGTTATAGAAAAGAGCAGAAGCTCTGAACTATCCATTCAGAACCCAGTCCAAACTACCTACCTACAGGTTATAGAAAAGAGCAGAAGCTCTGAACTATCCATTCAGAACCCAGTCCAAACTACCTATCTACAGGTTATAGAAAAGAGCAGAAGCTCTGAACTATCCATTCAGAACCCAGTCTAAACTACCTACCTACAGGTTATAGAAAAGAGCAGAAGCTCTGAACTATCCATTCAGAACCCAGTCTAAACTACCTACCTACAGGTTATAGAAAAGAGCAGAAGCTCTGAACTATCCATTCAGAACCCAGTCTAAACTACCTACCTACAGGTTATAGAAAAGAGCAGAAGCTCTGAACTATCCATTCAGAACCCAGTCTAAACTACCTACCTACAGGTTATAGAAAAGAGCAGAAGCTCTGAACTATCCATTCAGAACCCAGTCTAAACTACCTACCTACAGGTTATAGAAAAGAGCAGAAGCTCTGAACTATCCATTCAGAACCCAGTCTAAACTACCTACCTACCTACAGGTTATAGAAAAGAGCAGAAGCTCTGAACTATCCATTCAGAACCCAGTCTAAACTACCTACCTACCTACAGGTTATAGAAAAGAGCAGAAGCTCTGAACTATCCATTCAGAACCCAGTCTAAACTACCTACCTACCTACAGGTTATAGAAAAGAGCAGAAGCTCTGAACTATCCATTCAGAACCCAGTCTAAACTACCTACCTACAGGTTATAGAAAAGAGCAGAAGCTCTGAACTATCCATTCAGAACCCAGTCTAAACTACCTACCTACAGGTTATAGAAAAGAGCAGAAGCTCTGAACTATCCATTCAGAACCCAGTCTAAACTACCTACCTACCTACAGGTTATAGAAAAGAGCAGAAGCTCTGAACTATCCATTCAGAACCCAGTCTAAACTACCTACCTACCTACAGGTTATAGAAAAGAGCAGAAGCTCTGAACTATCCATTCAGAACCCAGTCTAAACTACCTACCTACCTACAGGTTATAGAAAAGAGCAGAAGCTCTGAACTATCCATTCAGAACCCAGTCTAAACTACCTACCTACAGGTTATAGAAAAGAGCAGAAGCTCTGAACTATCCATTCAGAACCCAGTCTAAACTACCTACCTACAGGTTATAGAAAAGAGCAGAAGCTCTGAACTATCCATTCAGAACCCAGTCTAAACTACCTACCTACAGGTTATAGTTCAGAGCAGAAGCTCTGAACTATCCAGTCTGAACCCAGTCTAAACTACCTACCTACAGGTTTTGGAAAATGTCCTCTCAGTATTTCTCCAGTGTAGTTTTCCTCTAGGAGAAAGCCTCCACTTCTATGTCAAAGATAATAAAACTAAAATACTATAGTAAATACTATAGTAATGTTCCCAAAAACACTACAGTAAATAATACAGTATACTACAGTCCCCAAAAACACTACATGAATTACTATAGTATACTACAGTATTTATACTATACTAAACTTTAAATACCAGGGTTTGGAACATAAATTATATTCCAATTGTTCAGTTCCGACAGAAACCCATTTATTTTGTTTGTTCTTGTGTTCTGGACAGAAAATAAAGTTCTGATCCCATTCAAACAAAAAAGGTAATGGTTCATATAGTACATTATTGTCAACAGTGTTTTACATTTTAGCTCATTAATATACTCCACCAATTAGCACTGATCGAGCAGCTTGCTGTGGAACGGGTTAGAAAGTTGTTGACATGTTTGATTGGTCAGATAGGCCTAAGTGCAGGTGCAAGATGCGACTGACATGTTTTACTAATATTAGTAAAACATATACATATATATATATACAGTGGGGCAAAAAAGTATTTAGTCAGCCACCAATTGTGCAAGTTCTCCCACTTAAAAATATGAGAGAGGCCTGTAATTTTAATCATAGGTACACTTCAACTATGACAGACAAAATGAGATAAAAAAATCCAGAAAATCACATTGTAGGATTTTTAATGAATTTATTTGCAAATTATGGTGAAAAATAAGTATTTGGTCAATAACAAAAGTTTCTCAATACTTTGTTATATACCCTTTGTTGGCAATGACAGAGGTCAAACGTTTTCTGTAAGTCTTCACAAGGTTTTCACACACTGTTGCTGGTATTTTGGCCCATTCCTCCATGCAGATCTCCTCTAGAGCAGTGATGTTTTGGGGCTGTTGCTGGGCAACACGGACTTTCAACTCCCTCCAAATATTTTCTATGGGGTTGAGATCTGGAGACTGGCTAGGCCACTCCAGGACCTTGAAATGCTTCTTACGAAGCCACTCCTTCGTTGCCCGGGCGGTGTGTTTGGGATCATAGTCATGCTGAAAGACCCAGCCACGTTTCATCTTCAATGCCCTTGCTGATGGAAGGAGGTTTTCACTCAAAATCTCACGATACATGGCCCCATTCATTCTTTTCTTTACACGGATCAGTCGTCCTGGTCCCTTTGCAGGAAAACAGCCCCAAAGCATGATGTTTCCACCCCCATGCTTTACAGTAGGTATGGTGTTCTTTGGATGCAACTCAGCATTCTTTGTCCTCCAAACACGACGAGTTGAGTTTTTACCAAAAAGTTACATTTTGGTTTCATCTGAACATATGACAATCTTCTTCTGGATCATCCAAATGCTCTCTAGCAAACTTCAGATGGGCCTGGACATGTACTGGCTTAAGCAGGGGGACACGTCTGGCACTGCAGGATTTGAGTCCCTGGCGGCGTAGTGTGTTACTGATGGTAGGCTTTGTTACTTTGGTCCCAGCTCTCTGCAGGTCATTAACTAGGTCCCCCCGTGTGGTTCTGGGATTTTTGCTCACCGTTCTTGGGATCATTTTGACCCCACGGGGTGAGAACTTGCGTGGAGCTCCAGATCGAGGGAGATTATCAGTGGTCTTGTATGTCTTCCATCTCCTAATAATTTCTCCCACAGTTGATTTCTTCAAACCAAGCTGCTTACCTATTGCAGATTCAGTCTTCCCAGCCTGGTGCAGGTCTACAATTTAGTTTCTGGTGTCCTTTGACAGCTCTTTGGTCTTGGCCATAGTGGAGTTTGGAGTGTGACTGTTTGAGGTTGTGGACAGGTGTCTTTTATACTGATAACAAGTTCAAACAGGGGCCATTAATACAGGTAACGAGTGGAGGACAGAGGAGCCTCTTAAAGAAGAAGTTACAGGTCTGTGAGAGCCAGAAATCTTGCTTGTTTGTAGGTGACCAAATACTTATTTTCCACCATAATTAGAAAATAAATTCATTAAAAATCCTACAATATGATTTTCTGGATTTTTTTTCTAATTTTGTCTGTCATAGTTGAAGTGTATCTATGATGAGAATTACATCTCATCTTTTTAAGTGGGAGAACATGCACAATTGGTGGCTGACTAAATACTTTTTTTGCCCCACTGTATATATATATATATATATATATATACACACTGTTTATTGTCACATACACTGGATAGGTACAGTGAAATGTGTTGTTTTACTGGGTCAGCCATATTAGTATGGCACACCTGGAGAAAATTAGGGCTAAGTGGACGGCACCATCACTACCTTGCTGTGACATGCACTGTGAACTGTGGGGCCTTATATAAACTCAGCAAAAAAGAAACATCCCTTTTTCAGGACCCTGTCTTTCAAACACTGTTTCCCATGCTTGTTCAATGAACCATAAACAATTAACGAACATCCACCTGTGGAATGGTCGTGAAGACACTAGACAACGGTAGACAATTAAAGTCACAGTTATGAAAACTTAGGACACTAAAGAGGCCTTTCTACTGACTCTGAAAACACCAAAAGAAAGATGCCCAGGGTCCCTGCTCATCTGCGTGAACGTGCCTTAGGCATGCTGCAAGGAGGAATGAGGACTGCAGATGTGGCCAGGGCAAAAAATTACAATATCCGTACTGTGAGACGCCTAAGACAGCGCTACAGGGAGACAGGACGGACAGCTGATCATCCTCGCAGTGGCAGACCACGTGTAACAACACCTGCACAGGATTGGTACATCCGAACATCACACCTGCGGGACAGGTACAGGATAGCAACAACAACTGCCCGAGTTACACCAGGAATGCACAATCCCTCCATCAGTGCTCAGACTGAGGACGTGTAGGCCTGTTGTAAGGCAGGTCCTCACCAGACATCACCGGCAACAACGTCGCCTATAGGCACAAACTCACCGTCGCTGCACCAGACAGGACTGGCAAAAAGTGCTCTTCATTGACGAGTCACGGTTTGGTCTCACCAGGGGTGATGGTCGGATTCATGTTTATCATCAAAGGAATGAGCGTTACACCGAGGCCTGTCCTATGGAGCAGGATCGATTTGGAAGTGGAGGGTCCGTCAGACCTTCTTGTTGTCATTGCAGGCAATCTCAATGCTGTGCCTTACAGGGAAGACATCCTCCTCCCTCATGTGGTACCCTTCCTGCAGGCTCATCCTGACATGACCCTCCAGCATGACAATGCCACCAGCCATACTGCTCGTTCTTTGTGTGATTTCCTGCAAGACAGGAATGTCAGTGTTCTGCCATGGCCAGGGAAGAGCCTGGATCTCAATCCCATTGAGCACGTCTGGGACCTGTTGGATCGGAGGTTCAGTTGTTGAATCTTATTATGTTCATACAAATATAAACATGTTAAGTTTGCTAAAAATAAACGCAGTTGACGGTGCGTTTAGGTGTGTGCCTTTCCAAATCATGTCCAATCAATTGAATTGACCACAGGTGGACTCCAATACAGTTGTAGAAACATCTCAAGGATGATCAATGGAAATCAAATCAAATCAAATTTTATTTGTCACATATACATGGTTAGCAGATGTTAATGCGAGTGTAGCGAATAATAACCAACAAGTAATCTAGCTAACAATTCCAAAACTACTACCTTATAGACACAAGTGTAAGGGGATAAAGAATATGTACATAAAGATATATGAATGAGTGATGGTACAGAGCGGCATAGGATACAGTAGATGGTATTGAGTACAGTATATACATATGAGATGAGTATGTAAACAAAGTGGCATAGTTAAAGTGGCTAGTGATACATGTATTACATAAAGATGCAGTAGATGATATAGAGTACAGTATATACGTATACATATGAGATGAATAATGTAGGGTATGTAAACATTATATTAGGTAGCATTGTTTAAAGTGGCTAGTGATATATTTTACATCATTTCCCATCAATTCCCATTATTAAAGTGGCTGGAGTTGAGTCAGTGTGTTGGCAGCAGCCACTCAATGTTAGTGGTGGCTGTTTAACAGTCTGATGGCCTTGAGATAGAAGCTGTTTTTCAGTCTCTCGGTCCCAGCTTTGATGCACCTGTACTGACCTCGCCTTCTGGATGATAGCGGGGTGAACAGGCAGTGGCTCGGGTGGTTGTTGTCCTTGATGATCTTTATGGCCTTCCTGTGACATCGGGTGGTGTAGGTGTCCTGGAGGGCAGGTAGTTTGCCCCCGGTGATGCGTTGTGCAGACCTCACTACCCTCTGGAGAGCCTTACGGTTGTGGGCGGAGCAGTTGCCGTACCAGGCGGTGATACAGCCCGACAGGATGCTCTCGATTGTGCATCTGTAGAAGTTTGTGAGTGCTTTTGGTGACAAGCCGAATTTCTTCAGCCTCCTGAGGTTGAAGAGGCGCTGCTGCACCTTCTTCACAATGCTGTCTGTGTGGGTGGACCAATTCAGTTTGTCTGTGATGTGTACGCCGAGGAACTTAAAACTTACTACCCTCTCCACTACTGTTCCATCGATGTGGATAGGGGGGTGTTCCCTCTGCTGTTTCCTGAAGTCCACAATCATCTCCTTAGTTTTGTTGACGTTGAGTGTGAGGTTATTTTCCTGACACCACACTCCGAGGGCCCTCACCTCCTCCCTGTAGGCCGTCTCGTTGTTGTTGGCAATCAAGCCTACCACTGTTGTGTCGTCCGCAAACTTGATGATTGAGTTGGAGGCGTGCGTGGCCACACAGTCGTGGGTGAACAGGAAGTACAGGAGAGGGCTCAGAATGCACCCTTGTGGGGCCCGTGTTGAGGATCAGCGGGGTGGAGATGTTGTTGCCTACCCTCACCACCTGGGGGCGGCCCGTCAGGAAGTCCAGTACCCAGTTGCACAGGGCAGGGTCGAGACCCAGGGTCTCGAGCTAGATGACGAGCTTGGAGGGCACTATGGTGTTAAATGCCGAGCTGTAGTCGATGAACAGCATTCTCACATAGGTATTCCTCTTGTCCAGATGGGTTAGGGCATTGTGCAGTGTGGTTGAGATTGCATCGTCTGTGGACCTATTTGGGCGGTAAGCAAATTGGAGTGGGTCTAGGGTGTCAGGTAGGGTGGAGGTGATATGGTCCTTGACTAGTCTCTCAAAGCACTTCATGATGACGGAAGTGAGTGCTACGGGGCAGTAGTCGTTTAGCTCAGTTACCTTAGCTTTCTTGGGAACAGGAACAATGGTGGCCCTCTTGAAGCATGTGGGAACAACAGACTGGGATAGGGATTGATTGAATATGTCCGTAAACACACCAGCCAGCTGGTCTGCGCATGCTCTGAGGGCGCGGCTGGGGATGCCGTCTGGGCCTGCAGCCTTGCGAGGGTTAACACGTTTAAATGTTTTCCTCACTTCGGCTGCAGTGAAGGAGAGTCCGCATGTTTTAGTTGTAGGCCGTGTCAGTGGCACTGTATTGTCCTCAAAGCGGGCAAAAAAGTGATTTAGTCTGCCTGGAAGCAAGACATCCTGGTCCGTGACGGGGCTGGTTTTCTTTTTGTAATCCGTGATTGACTGTAGACCCTGCCACATACCTCTTGTGTCTGAGCTGTTGAATTGAGATTCTACTTTGTCTCTATACTGACTCTTAGCTTGTTTGATTGCCTTGCGGAGGGAATAGCTACACTGTTTGTATTCGGTCATGTTTCCGGTCACCTTGCCCTGATTAAAAGCAGTGGTTTGCGCTTTCAGTTTCACGCGAATGCTGCCATCAATCCACGGTTTCTGGTTTGGGAAGAAGAATGCACCTGAGCTCAAATTCGAGTCTCATAGCAAAGGGTCTGAATACTTACGTAAATAAGGCATTTCTGTTTTCGCTTTGTCATTATGGGGGATTGTGTGTAAAAAATGTTATTGAATCGATTTTAGAATAATGCTGTAACATAAACAAAGGGGTCTGAATGCACTGTATATGTCTTAATTTCTAAAACAATATAAACTCTAAGTTTTCATTTGACATGCTCCTATGAACTTCCCATGTTGGTGCTCATGGGTAATTTAACATGGAAATGACCTCATTCCATTCTCTTTCCCCTGGCGATTGTCAGTTTTTCTGCCATCATTGCTTTATATCTCTCTTTCTAGCTGGTCATCCTTTCCCTTCCCTTCCCTCTCTTATTCATCCTCCCCTCTCTCTGTCTGTCATCCCTTTCTCTTTCCCCTGGAGTTTGTGGGTCTGTCTATTTTCTTTCTGTTGTCCCTTGTGTTCTTTCACTCTATTCCTGGGGAATTTCCATCTTATCTATGACCAGGGAGCATTCCTGACATTCCAGCCATTCTTCCTGGCACTGCAAGGGGTCCAGCCAGATGCAGGGGCGTCACTAATACAAGACAGACACTGACACAGCCAGGGCTAGGCCAGGCCAGCTCGACCTGGCCCCACTAACACCAACACTGACCTTCTCATAGACCCACAGAGAGGGAGATGGAGTAGTGGAGAGAAAGAGAGTTGAGGAGAGAGAGATGTAGGAAGAGGGAGTGAAAGAGAGATGGAGAGAGGGAGAGGGAGTAGTGGAGAGAGAACGAGTTGAGGAGAGAGAGAAATGGAGAAAGAGTGAGTGAGAGAGAGAGAGATGGGGAGATGGTGAGTCAGGAAGAGATGGAGGTGAGGGATGGAGATAGAGGTATGGAGAAAGAAAGGGAGAGAAAGAAAAACAGAAAGCGAGGAAGACAAGGAGAGGACAGACAGAGAGGTGGAGACAGACAGAGAGAGTGGGCGGGTGTGTAATCGTAGTGTATGTAAACTGACACAAAAATAGAATGTTGAAGAATAACTTTAATTTCCAGCCCCTGACTCACTGCCTGATATTGTTAAAAGGAGGCCAGTGAAGAGTTTGTTGCTCTTCCGGCAGAAGTTGTGTGTAATTGGGAGAATTAGTGGGGTCAAAGTGCATGTAAACATTCTCCACTAGAATAGAAGAGTTAAGATGACTGTCATGTCTTACTACTGACTCACTAAACTGATCATGATAAAGGTGGTTAAGTGGCTTCATACAAAACCTAGTGAGTTTCAATTGTTGTTACTGTACAGGTGAGACAGTGAGAGTTGAGAGAAATGGGGGCAGAGGTCAAACACTTACAATGAAAGATATCTTTAAACGGAAAGACACCCGATACTCATTTTTTACTAAGTCTGATAATGATTAATGAGGGGAATGCAGGCGGAATGCACGCTACCCTATTACATAGATATTAAGGAAGTAGGAAGTGATTGGATAGGTCAGGGTGTATGTAAACATTTACGTTTTTCTTTACATAGCATCATGCAAGTAGCATATAAAACGCAAACTCATATGTTGAGGGTTAATATAATCTCTACAAACAAAGATTTACAATTGGGTTTTATGATGAAAAGTGAAGATAATTCACAGATTCTGCAGTTAATTCACACACAGACAGGAAATAGACAAATGAACAGGTACACATGCAGTCATAAAAACTTGAATAAATCCTTGTTATCTGCTGTTGTTATCTGTGTGTGATTTATGATGCTTGGGGTTTAGTGGGTTCTATTGTAATGGCTGGTGATGGAAGGACTGATGTGCGTCAGTGTGGACAGACACCCAACCAGGACCTGTCAGATGTGTGGGGAGGAGAGGAGGAGGAGGGGGGGAGGGGGGGTTATAAATGGTTTAAATGGTAGATTACTGAGGTGTTGTGAGCTCTAATTACTCTGTAACAGACGTAAGCGTGTGTGAAAGGGCATCCATACACACACCTCTTGTGAGGGGGGGAGGGGGTTCACGTTGACACAGTTACTCAGTGGGACAGACTGCGACATCACAGAATTCCTGCTTCCTTTGTCCGTCTGCCCCCCTCCTCCTCTCCTCCTCCTGGGGTGTTTGTCAGCAACTCTCAGCTTCCGTAGAATAACATCATGCTGACGCAGGGAGCATGGCACAGAGAGCAGAGGTGGTCAGCTCTGTTACACTACAAACACACACACACACTCACAGACAGAGACGGTGAGAGAAGACTGACAAAGAGAGAGAATGCTCAAGTAAAGTCTCCTGGGTGACTTTGCTACACGCTTAAGAATGTGCTAAAAATAAGACCCCTTCTCACTCTCTCTTTTTATTTTCTCTCTGTCTTTCTCTTTTTGCAAGTAGACCTCCTAGAGTTGCAGTGTGGGGTCACTCTGGGGAGATGGTGTAGCAGCCAGCCAGGCCAGCTGATGAGAACTATCAACTGTTACTGGGAAGCTGCGAATGTTGTGTTGCGTTCTATTGTTGTATTGTGTTGTGCTGTGTTGTGTTTTTGTATGTGTCGTTTTTGTTGTTTAGGGCTTCTTGTCTTTACAGATCATTAAGCCTTCAGTAAAAGTATGGCTACTGTCTAGCATGCTACACTTCTATTGTATTAAAGGCACACCTGCAGGAGGGGGGAGAGAGAGAGGGTAAGATGAAGGTAAGAGAGATTCAGAAGAGATGGACAGAGAAGGTAAAATAGATTGGAGAGAGAGAGAGGGATGCAGACAGGACACACACAATGACAAGGGAGGAAAGAATGTTTAGGGCGACTGAGAATGGCGGTGAGAGGAGAGGGAGCTCTGAGACTGGCGTGGCTTCCCCAGCGCATTAACACTGGCCCGAGATGGAGAGAGCGAGAGGGAGGGAGACAGCCGGGCAGATGGAAAGAGTGTTTGCACAGTAAAAAGTTCCTTTTTGCGTGGGTTGCCTGCTTCTCCCCTCCCTTCCCCCCATCCTTCCTCCTCTCCCTCTCTGTCTCTGACCTATTGCTTCAACTCAATCATTCATAGATTTCTTCACTTGCAGACGCAAGACAACTTGGAAGGAGTGAGGGAGAAAGAGAGAGAGGGAACGTGAGTGGGAGAGCAACGCACAGTGAGAGGAAGGGAGGAACGGAGAGGGTTTTCGGCTAGCACTCACAGTCACACACACACACTGTGTTCTGTCACATACCATAGAGTTCGGTTTAATAGAGAACAGACTTAAATTATGTTCATTCCTACCCTCATTTCTTTCCCTCACTCTCTCTTTCATCCCTTCTTCCTTTGCAGAGAGAGAGTCTGTTAGCTGATAGAGGACAACTGTAATAATGATGCTGGTTAATGTCCTCTTCTAATGAGCCAATAAAAGGGAGCAGAGCAGATGCGCCATATCACAACACAACACAATACAGGACAACACAACACAATACAGGACAACACAACACAATAAAGGACAACACAATACAGGACTACACAACACAATACAGGACAACACAACACAATACAGGACAACACAACACAATACAGGACAACACAATACAGGACTACACAACACAATACAGGACAACACAACACAATACAGGACAACACAACACAATACAGGACTACACAACACAATACAGGACAACACAACACAGGACAACACAATACAGGACAACACAACACAATACAGGACTACACAACACAATACAGGACAACACAACACAATACAGGACAACACAAAACAGGACAACACAACACAAAACAGGACAACACAACACAATACAGGACAACACAATACAGGACTACATAATACAGGACAACACAAAACAGGACTACACAACCCAATACAGGACAACACAATACAGGACTACACAACACAATACAGGACTACACAACCCAATACAGGACAACACAATACAGGACAACACAATACAGGACTACACAATACAGGACTACACAACACAATACAGAAAACACAACACAATACAGGACAACACAATACAGGACTACACAACACAATACAATACAGGACAACACAATACAATACAACACAATACAATACAGGACAACACAATACAATACAACACAATATAATACAGGACTACACAACACAATACAGGACAACACAACACAATACAGGACTACACAACACAATACAGGACTACACAACACAATACAGGACAACACAATACAAGACCACACAACACAATACAATACAGGACAACACAATACAATACAACACAATATAATACAGGACTACACAACACAATACAGGACAACACAACACAATACAGGACTACACACCACAATACAGGACAACACAATATAGGACTACACAACACAATACAGGACAACACAATACAGGACTACACAACACAACACAATACAGGACAACACAACACAATACAGGACTACACAACCCAATACAGGACTACACGACCCAATACAGGACAACACAACCCAATACAGGACAACACAACCCAATACAGGACTACACAACACAATACAGGACTACACAACACAATACAGGACAACACAATACAGGACTACACAACCCAATACAGGACAACACAATACAATACAGGACAACACAACACAATACAGGACTACACAATACAGGACAACACGACACAATACAGGACTACACAACACAATACAGGACAACACAACACAATACAGGACAACACACTACAGGACTACACAATACAGGACTACACAACCCAATACAGGACTACACAACACAATACAGGACAACACAACCCAATACAGGACAACACAATACAGGACAACACAATACAGGACTACACAATACAGGACTACACAACACAATACAGAACAACACAACACAATACAGGACAACACAATACAGGACAACACAACCCAATACAGGACAACACAACCCAATACAGGACTACACAACACAATACAGGACTACACAACACAATACAGGACAACACAACCCAATACAGGACAACACAATACAATACAGGACAACACAACACAATACAGGACTACACAATACAGGACAACACGACACAATACAGGACTACACAACACAATACAGGACAACACAACACAATACAGGACAACACACTACAGGACTACACAATACAGGACTACACAACCCAATACAGGACTACACAACACAATACAGGACAACACAACACAATACAGGACTACACAACACAATACAGGACTACACAACCCAATACAGGACTACACAACCCAATACAGGACTACACAACCCAATACAGGACTACACAACCCAATACAGGACAACACAACCCAATACAGGACAACACAACCCAATACAGGACTACACAACACAGTACAGGACTACACAACACAATACAGGACAACACAATACAGGACTACACAACCCAATACAGGACAACACAATACAGAACAACACAATACGATACAGGACTACCCAACACAATACAGGACAACACAATACAATACAGGACAACACAACACAATACAGGACTACACAATACAGGACAACACGACACAATACAGGACTACACAACACAATACAGGACAACACAACACAATACAGGACAACACACTACAGGACTACACAATACAGGACTACACAACCCAATACAGGACTACACAACCCAATACAGGACAACACAACACAATACAGGACTACACAAGACAATACAGGACTACACAACCCAATACAGGACTACAAAACCCAATACAGGACAACACAACCCAATACAGGACTACACAACACAATACAGGACTACACAACACAATACAGGACAACACAATACAGGACTACACAACCCAATACAGGACAACACAATACAGGTCTACACAACACAATACAATACAACACAATACAGGACTACACAACACAACACAGGACAACACAATACAGGACTACACAACACAATACAGGACAACACAACCCAATACAGGACAACACAACACAATACAGGACAACACAACACAATACACGACTACACAACAACACAGTACAACACAATACAGGACAACACAACACAATACAGAACTACCCAACCCAATACAGGACAACACAACACACTACAGGACTACACAACACAGGACAACACAACACAATACAGGACAACACAACACAGGACAACACAATACAGGACTACACAACCCAATACAGGACTACACAACACAATACAGGACAACACAATACAGGACTACACAACATAATACAGGACAGGACTACACAACCCAATACAGGACTACACAACACAATACAGGACAACACAACCTAATACAGGACAACACAACACAATACAGGACAACACAACCCAATACAGGATAACACAACACAATACAGGACAACACAGCACAATACAGGACTACACAACCCAATACAGGACTACACAACACAATACAGGACAACACAAGACAATACAGGACTACACAACACAGGATAACACAACCCAATACAGGACAACACAACACAATAAAGGACAACACAACCCAATACAGGACAACACAATACAATACAGGACTACAAAACACAGGACAACACAACACAATAAAGGACAACACAACCCAATACAGGATAACACAACACAATAACGGACAACACAACCCAATACAGGATAACACAACACAATACAGGACAACACAACCCAATACAGGATAACACAACACAATACAGGACTACACAACACAGGACTACACAACACAATACAGGACAACACAATACAGGACAGCACGACACAATACAGGACAACACAATACAATAGAGGACAACACAATACAGGACAATACAGGACAGGACTACACAACACAATACAGGACAACACCACAATACAGGACAACACAACACAACCCAATACAGGACAACACAACACAATAAAGGACAACACAATACAAGGCTACACAACACAATACAATACAGGACAACACAATACAGTACTACACAACATAATACAGGACTACACAACACAATACAGGACAACACAATACAGGACAACACAACCCAATACAGGACAACACAACCAATACAGGACAACGCAACGCAATACAGGACTACACAACACAATACAGGACTACACAACACAACACAATACAGGACAACACAACACAATACAGGACAACACAACCCAATACAGGACTACACAATCCAATACAGGACAACACAAGCCAATACAGGACTACACAACACAATACAGGACAACACAATACAGGACTACACAACACAATACAAGACAGGACAACACAATACAGGACTACACAACACAACACAATACAGGACAACACAACCCAATACAGGACAACACAACCCAATACAGGACAACAAAACCCAATACAGAACTACACAACACAATACAGGACTACACAACACAATACAGGACAACACAATACGATACAGGACTACCCAACACAATACAGGACAACACAATACAATACAGGACAACACAACACAATACAGGACTACACAATACAGGACAACACGACACAATACAGGACTACACAACACAATACAGGACAACACAACACAATACAGGACAACACACTACAGGACTACACAATACAGGACTACACAACCCAATACAGGACTACACAACACAGGACTACACAATACAGGACAACACAGGACAACACAACACAATACAGGACAACACAACACAGGACAACACAAAACAGGACTACACAAGCCAATACAGGACTACACAACACAATACAGGACAACACAACACAATAAAGGACAACACAATACAGGACTACACAACACAATACAGGACAACACAACACAATACAGGACAACACAACACAATACAGGACAACACAATACAGGACTACACAACACAATACAGGACAACACAACACAATACAGGACTACACAACACAATGCAGGACTACACAACACAATACAGGACAACACAACACAGGACAACACAATACAGGACAACACAACACAATACAGGACTACACAACACAATACAGGACAACACAACACAATACAGGACAACACAAAACAGGACAACACAACACAAAACAGGACAACACAACACAATACAGGACAACACAATACAGGACTACATAATACAGGACAACACAAAACAGGACTACACAACCCAATACAGGACAACACAATACAGGACTACACAACACAATACAGGACTACACAACCCAATACAGGACAACACAATACAGGACAACACAATACAGGACTACACAACACAATACAGAACAACACAACACAATACAGGACAACACAATACAGGACTACACAACACAATACAATACAGGACAACACAATACAATACAACACAATACAATACAGGACAACACAATACAATACAACACAATATAATACAGGACTACACAACACAATACAGGACAACACAACACAATACAGGACTACACAACACAATACAGGACAACACAATACAAGACCACACAACACAATACAATACAGGACAACACAATACAATACAACACAATATAATACAGGACTACACAACACAATACAGGACAACACAACACAATACAGGACTACACACCACAATACAGGACAACACAATATAGGACTACACAACACAATACAGGACAACACAATACAGGACTACACAACACAACACAATACAGGACAACACAACACAATACAGGACTACACAACCCAATACAGGACTACACGACCCAATACAGGACAACACAACCCAATACAGGACAACACAACCCAATACAGGACTACACAACACAATACAGGACTACACAACACAATACAGGACAACACAATACAGGACTACACAACCCAATACAGGACAACACAATACAATACAGGACAACACAACACAATACAGGACTACACAATACAGGACAACACGACACAATACAGGACTACACAACACAATACAGGACAACACAACACAATACAGGACAACACACTACAGGACTACACAATACAGGACTACACAACCCAATACAGGACTACACAACACAATACAGGACAACACAACACAATACAGGACTACACAACACAATACAGGACTACACAACCCAATACAGGACTACACAACCCAATACAGGACTACACAACCCAATACAGGACTACACAACCCAATACAGGATAACACAACCCAATACAGGACAACACAACCCAATACAGGACTACACAACACAATACAGGACTACACAACACAATACAGGACAACACAATACAGGACTACACAACCCAATACACGACAACACAATACAGAACAACACAATACGATACAGGACTACCCAACACAATACAGGACAACACAATACAATACAGGACAACACAACACAATACAGGACTACACAATACAGGACAACACGACACAATACAGGACTACACGACACAATACAGGACAACACAACACAATACAGGACAACACACTACAGGACTACACAATACAGGACTACACAACCCAATACAGGACTACACAACACAATACAGGACAACACAACACAATACAGGACTACACAAGACAATACAGGACTACACAACCCAATACAGGACTACAAAACCCAATACAGGACAACACAACCCAATACAGGACTACACAACACAATACAGGACTACACAACACAATACAGGACAACACAATACAGGACTACACAACCCAATACAGGACAACACAATACAGGACTACACAACACAATACAATACAACACAATACAGGACTACACAACACAACACAGGACAACACAATACAGGACTACACAACACAATACAGGACAACACAGGACAACACAACACAATACAGGACAACACAACACAGGACAACACAATACAGGACTACACAAGCCAATACAGGACTACACAACACAATACAGGACAACACAATACAGGACAACACAACACAATACAGGACAGGACTACACAACCCAATACAGGACTACACAACACAATACAGGACAACACAACCTAATAGAGGACAACACAACACAATAAAGGACAACACAACCCAATACAGGATAACACAACACAATACAGGACAACACAGCACAATACAGGACTACACAACCCAATACAGGACTACACAACCCAATACAGGACTACACAACCCAATACAGGACTACACAACCAAATACAGGACAACACAACACAATAAAGGACAACACAACCCAATACAGGACAACACAATACAATACAGGACTACAAAACACAGGACAACACAACACAATAAAGGACAACACAACCCAATACAGGATAACACAACACAATACAGGACAACAGAACCCAATACAGGACTACACAACACAATAAATGACAACACAACCCAATACAGGATAACACAACACAATACAGGACAACACAATACAGGACAGCACGACACAATACAGGACAACACAATACAATACAGGACAACACAATACAGGACAATACAGGACAGGACTACACAACACAATACAGGACAACACCACAATACAGGACAACACAACACAACCCAATACAGGACAACACAACACAATAAAGGACAACACAATACAAGACTACACAACACAATACAGGACAACACAATACAGTACTACACAACATAATACAGGACTACACAACACAATAAAGGACAACACAACACAATACAGGACAACACAATACAGGACTACACAACACAATAAAGGACAACACAACACAATACAGGACAACACATTACAGGACTACACAATACATGACTACACAACCCAATACAGGACAACACAACTAATACAGGACAACGCAACACAATACAGGACTACACAACACAACACAATACAGGACAACACAACACAATACAGGACTATACAACACAATACAAGACAGGACAACACAATACAGGACAACACAATACAGGACAACACAATATAGGACAACCCAATACAGGACTACACAACCCAATACAGGACAACACAACACAATACACGACTACACAACAACACAGGACAACACAATACAGGACAACACAACACAATACAGGACAACACAATACAGGACTACACAACCCAATACAGGACAACACAATACAGGACTACACAATACAGGACTACACAACACAATAAAATACAGGACAACACAACACAGGACAACACAATACAGGACTACAGAACACAATACAGGACAACACAACACAGTACAGGACAACACAGTACAGGACTACACAACCCAATACAGGACAACACAATACAGGACAACACAATACAGGACAACACAATACAGGACTACACAACACAACACAGGACAACACAATACAGGACAACACAACCCAATACAGGACAACACAACACAATACAGGACTACACAACACATTACAGGACTACACAACCCAATTCAGGACTACACAACCCAATACAGGACTACACAACACAATACAGGACAACACAATACAGGACAACACAATACGATACAGGACAACACAACACAATACAGGACTACACAATACAGGACAACACGACACAATACAGGACTACACAACACAATACAGGACTACACAACACAATACAGGACAACACACTACAGGACTATATAATACAGGACTACACAACCCAATACAGGACTACACAACACAATACAGGACAACACAACACAATACAGGACTACAAAACACAGTACAGGACTACACAACCCAATACAGGACTACACAACCCAATACAGGACAACACAACTCACTACAGGACAACACAACTCACTACAGGACTACACAACACAATATAGGACAACACAACCCAATACAGGACAACACAATACAGGACTACACAACACAATACAATACTTGACAACACAATACAGGACTACACAACCCAACACAGGGCAACACAATACAGGACTACACAACACAATACAGGACAACACAACCCAATACAGGAAAACACAACCCAATACAGGACAACACAACACAATACAGGACTACACAACAACACAGTACAACACAATACAGGACAGCACGACACAATACAGGACAACACAATACAGGACTACACAACCCAATACAGGACAACACAATACAGGACTACACAATACAGGACTACACAATACAGGACTACACAACACAATACAGGACAACACAACACAGTACAGGACAACACAGTACAGGACTACACAACCCAATACAGGACAACACAATACAGGACAACACAACACAATACAGGACTACACAACACAACACAGGACAACACAATACAGGACTACACAACACAATACAGGACAACACAACACAGTACAGGACAACACAGTACAGGACTACACAACCCAATACAGGACAACACAACACAATACAGGACTACACAACACAACACAGGACAACACAATACAGGACTACACAACACAATACAGGACAACACAACACAGTACAGGACAACACAGTACAGGACTACACAACCCAATGCAGGACTACACAACCCAATACAGGACAACACAACCCAATACAGGACTACACAACACAATACAGGACTACACAACACAATACAGGACAACACAATACAGGACTACACAACACAACACAATACAGGACAAAACAACCCAATACAGGACAACACAACCCAATACAGGACTACACAACACAATACAGGACTACACAACCCAATACAGGACTATACAACCCAATACAGGACAACACAACCCAATACAGGACTACACAATACAATACAGGACTACACAACACAATACAGGACAACACAATACAGGACTACCCAACACAATACAGGACAACACAATAAAATACAGAACAACACAACACAATACAGGACTACACAATACAGGACAACACAACACAATACAGGACTACACAACACAATACAGGACAACACAACACAATACAGGACAACACACTACAGGACTACACAATACAGGACTACACAACCCAATACAGGACTACACAACTCAACACAACACAATACAGGACAACACAACACAATACAGGACTACACAACACAATACAGGACTACACAACCCAATACAGGACTACACAACCCAATACAGGACAACACAACCCAATACAGGACTACACAACACAATAGAATACAGGACAACACAATACAGGACTACACAACACAACACAGGACAACACAATACAGGACTACACAACACAATACAGGACAACACAACCCAATACAGGACAACACAACACAATACAGGACAACACAACACAATACACGACTACACAACAACACAGTACAACACAATACAGGACAACACAATACAATACAGGACAACACAATACAGGACAATACAGGACAGGACTACACAACACAATACAGGACAACACCACAATACAGGACAACACAAAACAACCCAATACAGGACAACACAACACAATAAAGGACAACACAATACAAGACTACACAACACAATACAATACAGGACAACACAATACAGTACTACACAACACAATACAGGACTACACAACACAATACAGGACAACACATTACAGGACTACACAATACATGACTACACAACCCAATACAGGACTACACAACACAATACAGGACTACACAACACAATAGAATACAGGACAACACAATACAGGACTACACAACACAACACAGGACAACACAATACAGGACTACACAACACAATACAGGACAACACAACCCAATACAGGACAACGCAACACAATACAGGAAAACACAACACAATACACTACTACACAACAACACAGAACAACACAATACAGGACAACACAATACAATACAGGACAACACAATACAGGACAATACAGGACAGGACTACACAACACAATACAGGACAACACAATACAATAAAGGACAACACAATACAAGACTACACAACACAATACAGGACAACACAATACAGTACTACACAACACAATAGAGGACTACACAACACAATACAGGACAACACATTACAGGACTACACAATACATGACTACACAACCCAATACAGGACAACACAACCAATACAGGACAACGCAACACAATACAGGACTACACAACACAATACAGGACTACACAACACAACACAATACAGGACAGGACAACACAATACAGGACTACACAACACAACACTATACAGGACAACACAACCCAATACAGGACAACACAACCCAATACAGGACTACACAACACAATACAGGACTACACAACCCAATACAGGACTATACAACCCAATACAGGACAACACAACCCAATACAGGACTACACAATACAATACAGGACTACACAACACAATACAGGACAACGCAATACAGGACTACCCAACACAATACAGGACAACACAATAAAATACAGAACAACACAACACAATACAGGACTACACAATACAGGACAACACAACACAATACAGGACTACACAACACAATACAGGACAACACAACACAATACAGGACAACACACTACAGGACTACACAATACAGGACTACACAACCCAATACAGGACTACACAACTCAACACAACACAATACAGGACAACACAACACAATACAGGACTACACAACACAATACAGGACTAGACAACCCAATACAGGACTACACAACCCAATACAGGACAACACAACCCAATACAGGACTACACAACACAATAGAATACAGGACAACACAATACAGGACTACACAACACAACACAGGACAACACAATACAGGACTACACAACACAATACAGGACAACACAACCCAATACAGGACAACACAACACAATACAGGACAACACAACACAATACACGACTACACAACAACACAGTACAACACAATACAGGACAACACAATACAATACAGGACAACACAATACAGGACAATACAGGACAGGACTACACAACACAATACAGGACAACACCACAATACAGGACAACACAAAACAACCCAATACAGGACAACACAACACAATAAAGGACAACACAATACAAGACTACACAACACAATACAATACAGGACAACACAATACAGTACTACACAACACAATACAGGACTACACAACACAATACAGGACAACACATTACAGGACTACACAATACATGACTACACAACCCAATACAGGACTACACAACACAATACAGGACTACACAACACAATAGAATACAGGACAACACAATACAGGACTACACAACACAACACAGGACAACACAATACAGGACTACACAACACAATACAGGACAACACAACCCAATACAGGACAACACAACAGAATACAGGACAACACAACACAATACACGACTACACAACAACACAGTACAACACAATACAGGACTACACAACACAATACAGGACAACACAATACAATAAAGGACAACACAATACAAGAATACACAACACAATACAGGACAACACAATACAGTACTACACAACACAATAGAGGACTACACAACACAATACAGGACAACACATTACAGGACTACACAATACATGACTACACAACCCAATACAGGACAACACAACCAATACAGGACAACGCAACACAATACAGGACTACACAACACAATACAGGACTACACAACACAACACAATACAGGACAGGACAACACAATACAGGACTACACAACACAACACAATACAGGACAACACAACCCAATACAGGACAACACAACCCAATACAGGACAACACAACACAATACACGACTACACAACAACACAGGACAACACAATACAGGACAACACAACACAATACAGGACAACACAATACAGGACTACACAACCCAATACAGGACAACACAATACAGGACAACACAATACAGGACTACACAATACAGGACTACACAACACAATACAATACAATACAGGACAACACAACACAGGACAACACAATACAGGACTACACAACACAATACAGGACAACACAACAGTACAGGACAACACAGTGCAGGACTACACAACCCAATACAGGACAACACAACACAATACAGGACTACACAACACAACACAGGACAACACAATACAGGACAACACAACCCAATACAGGACAACACAACACAATACAGGACTACACAACACATTACAGGACTACACAACCCAATTCAGGACTACACAACCCAATACAGGACTACACAACACAATACAGGACAACACAATACAGGACTACACAACCCAATACAGGACAACACAATACAGGACAACACAATACGATACAGGACTACCCAACACAATACAATACAGGACAACACAACACAATACAGGACTACACAACCCAATACAGGACTACACAACACAATACAGGACAACACAACACAATACAGGACTACAAAACACAATACAGGACTACACAACCCAATACAGGACAACACAACTCACTACAGGACAACACAACTCACTACAGGACTACACAACACAATATAGGACAACACAACCCAATACAGGACAACACAATACAGGACTACACAACACAATACAATACTTGACAACACAATACAGTACTACACAACCCAACACAAGACAACACAATACAAGACTACACAACACAATACAGGACAACACAACCCAATACAGGAAAACACAAGCCAATACAGGACAACACAACACAATACAGGACTACACAACAACACAGGACAACACAATACAGGACAACACAACACAATACAGGACAACACAATACAGGACTACACAACCCAATACAGGACAACACAATACAGGACAACACAATACAGGACTACACAATACAGGACAACACAATACAGGACTACACAACACAATACAATACAATACAGGACAACACAACACAGGACAACACAATACAGGACTACACAACACAATACAGGACAACACAACAGTACAGGACAACACAGTACAGGACTACACAACCCAATACAGGACAACACAACACAATACAGGACTACACAACACAACACAGGACAACACAATACAGGACAACACAACCCAATACAGGACAACACAACACAATACAGGACTACACAACACATTACAGGACTACACAACCCAATTCAGGACTACACAACCCAATACAGGACTACACAACACAATACAGGACAACACAATACAGGACTACACAACCCAATACAGGACAACACAATACAGGACAACACAATACGATACAGGACTACCCAACACAATACAATACAGGACAACACAACACAATACAGGACTACACAACCCAATACAGGACTACACAACACAATACAGGACAACACAACTCACTACAGGACAACACAACTCACTACAGGACTACACAACACAATATAGGACAACACAACCCAATACAGGACAACACAATACAGGACTACACAACACAATACAATACTTGACAACACAATACAGTACTACACAACCCAACACAAGACAACACAATACAAGACTACACAACACAATACAGGACAACACAACCCAATACAGGAAAACACAAGCCAATACAGGACAACACAACACAATACAGGACTACACAACAACACAGTACAACACAATACAGGACAACACAATACAGGACAACACAATACAGGACAGAACGACACAATACAGGACAACACAATACAGGACTACACAACACATGATTACACAACACAACACAATACAGGACAACACAATACAGGACTACACAACACAATACAGGACAACACATCCCAATACAGGACTACACTATACAGGACAACACAATACAGGACAACACAATACAGGACAACACAATACAGGACAACCCAATACAGGACTACACAACCCAATACAGGACAACACAACCAATACAGGACAACACAACACAATACAGGACTACACAACACAATAAAGGACTACACAACACAACACAATACAGGACAACACAACCCAACACAGGACTACACAACCCAATACAGGACAACACAATACAGGACTACACTACACAATACAGGACTACACAACACAATACAGGACAACACAATACAGGACAACACAATATAGGACAACCCAATACAGGACTACACAACCCAATACAGGACAACACAACCAATACAGGACAACGCAACACATTACAGGACTACACAACACAATAAAGGACTACACAACACAATAAAGGACTACACAACACAACACAATACAGGACAACACAACCCAACACAGGACTACACAACCCAATACAGGACAACCCAATACAGGACTACACTACACAATACAGGACTACACAACACAATACAGGACAACACAATACAGGACTACAAAATACAGGACAACACAACACAATACAATACAGTACAGGACTACACAACACAATACAGGACAACACCACAATACAGGACAACACAACACAACCCAATACAGGACAACACAGCACAATAAAGGACAACAACTACACAACTTCACAACACAATACAGGACAACACAACACAATACAGGACAACACAATACAGGACTACACAACACAATACAGGACAACACATTACAGGACTACACAACACAATACAGGACAACGCAACACAATACAGGACTACACAACACAATACAGGACAACACAACTCACTACAGGACAACACAATACGATACAGGACTACCCAACACAATACAATACAGGACAACACAACACAATACAGGACTACACAATACAGGACAACACGACACAACACAGGACTACACAACACAATACAGGACAACACAATACAGGACAACACAACACAATACAGGACTACACAACACAATACAGGACTACACAACCCAATACAGGACTACACAACCCAATACAGGACAACACAACTCACTACAGGACAACACAACTCACTACAGGACTACACAACACAATACAGGACAACACAACCCAATACAGGACTACACAATACAGGACTACACAACACAATACAATACTTGACAACACAATACAGGACTACACAACCCAACACAGGACAACACAATACAGGACTACACAACACAATACAGGACAACACAACCCAATACAGGACAACACAACACAATACAGGACTACACAACAACACAGTACAACACAATACAGGACAACACAATACAGGACAACACAACACAATACAGCACTACACAACACAACACAGGACAACACAATACAGGACAACACATCCCAATACAGGACAACACAACACAATACAGGACTACACAACACATTACAGGACTACACAACCCAATACAGGACTACACAATCCAATACAGGACAACACAACCCAATACAGGACTACACAACACAATACAGGACAACACAATACAGGACTACACAACCCAATACAGGACAACACAATACAGGACAACACAATACAGGACTACACAACACAACACAATACAGGACAACACAACCCAATACAGGACAACACAACCCAATACAGGACAACACAATACAGGACTACACAACCCAATACAGGACAACACAATACAGGACAACACAATACAGGACTACACAATACAGGACAACACAATACAGGACTACACAACACAATACAATACAGGACAACACAACAAAGGACAACACAATACAGGAATACACAACACAATACAGGACAACACAACACAGTACAGGACAACACAGTACAGGACTACACAACCCAATACAGGACAACACAATACAGGACAACACAACACAATACAGGACTACACAACACAACACAGGACAACATGATACAGGACAACACAACCCAATACAGGACAACACAACACAATACAGGACTACACAACACATTACATGACTACACAACCCAATACAGGACTACACAACCCAATACAGGACAACACAACCCAATACAGGACTACACAACACAATACAGGACTACACAACACCATACAGGACAACACAATACAGGACTACACAACCCAATACAGGACAACACAATACAGGACAACACAATACGATACAGGACTACCCAACACAATACAATACAGGACAACACAACACAATACAGGACTACACAATACAGGACAACACGACACAATACAGGACTACACAACACAATACAGGACAGGACAACACACTACAGGACTACACAATACAGGACTACACAACCCAATACAGGACTACACAACACAATACAGGACAACACAACACAATACAGGACTACACAACACAATACAGGACTACACAACCCAATACAGGACTACACAACCCAATACAGGACTACACAACACAATACAGGACAACACAACACAATACAGGACAACACAACACAATACAGGACTACACAATACAGGACAACACGACACAATACAGGACTACACAACACAATACAGGACAACACAACACAATACAGGACAACACACTACAGGACTACACAATACAGGACTACACAACCCAATACAGGACTACACAACACAATACAGGACAACACAACACAATACAGGACTACACAACACAATACAGGACTACACAACCCAATACAGGACTACACAACCCAATACAGGACATCACAACTCACTACAGGACAACACAACTCACTACAGGACTACACAACACAATACAGGACAACACAACCCAATACAGGACAACACAATACAGGACTACACAACACAATACAATACTTGACAACACAATACAGGACTACACAACCCAACACAGGACAACACAATACAGTACTACACAACATAATACAGGACTACACAACACAATACAGGACTACACATTACAGGACTACACAATACAGGACAACACAACACAATACAGGACTACACAACACAATACAGGACAACACAACCCAATACAGGACTACACAATCCAATACAGGACAACACAACCCAATACAGGACTACACAACACAATACAGGACAACACAATACAGGACTACACAACCCAATACAGCACAACACAATACAGGACAACACAATACAGGACAACACATTACAGGACTACACAACACAATACAGGACAACACAACACAATACAGGACTACACAACACAATATAGGACTACACAACACAATACAGGACAACACAACCCAATACAGGACAACACAACCCAATACACGACTACACAACAACACAGGACAACACAATACAGGACAACACAATACAGGACTACACAACCCAATACAGGACAACACAACACAATACAGGACAATACAACACAGGACAACACAACACAATACTTGACAACACAACACAGGAGAACACAATACAGGACTACACAACCCAATACAGGACAACACAACACAATACAGGACAACACAATACAGGACAGGACTACACAATACAGGACAACACAACACAGGACAACACAACACAATACAGGACAACACAACACAGGACAACCCAATACAGGACTACACAACCCAATACATTACAACACAAACTAATACAGGACAACACAATACAATACATGACAACACAGCACAATACAGGACTACACAATACAGGACTACACAACACAATACAGGACTACAAAACACAATACAGGACTACACATCACAATACAGGACAACACAACCCAATACAGGACTACACAATACAGGACTACACAACCCAATACAGGACTACACAATACAGGACTACACAACACAACACAGGACAACACAATGCAGGACAACACAACACAATACAGGACAACCCAATACAGGACTACACAACCCAATACAGGACAACACAACACAATACAGGACTACACAACACAATACAGGACTACACAACACAACACAGGACAACACAATACAGGACAACACAACCCAATACAGGACTACACAACCCAATACAGGACAACACAACTCACTACAGGACTACACAACACAATACAGGACAACACAACCCAATACAGGACTACACAATACAGGACTACACAACACAATACAATACTTGACAACACAATACAGGACTACACAACCCAACACAGGACAACACAATACAGGACTACACAACACAATACAGGACAACACAACCCAATACAGGACAACACAACACAATACAGGACTACACAACAACACAGTACAACACAATACAGGACAACACAATACAGGACAACACAACACAATACAGCACTACACAACACAGGACAACACAATACAGGACAACACATCCCAATACAGGACAACACAACACAATACAGGACTACACAACACATTACAGGACTACACAACCCAATACAGGACTACACAATCCAATACAGGACAACACAACCCAATACAGGACTACACAACACAATACAGGACAACACAATACAGGACTACACAACCCAATACAGGACAACACAATACAGGACAACACAATACAGGACTACACAACACAACACAATACAGGACAACACAACCCAATACAGGACAACACAACCCAATACAGGACAACACAATACAGGACTACACAACCCAATACAGGACAACACAATACAGGACAACACAATACAGGACTACACAATACAGGACAACACAATACAGGACTACACAACACAATACAATACAGGACAACACAACAAAGGACAACACAATACAGGAATACACAACACAAAACAGGACAACACAACACAGTACAGGACAACACAGTACAGGACTACACAACCCAATACAGGACAACACAATACAGGACAACACAACACAATACAGGACTACACAACACAACACAGGACAACATGATACAGGACAACACAACCCAATACAGGACAACACAACACAATACAGGACAACACAATACGATACAGGACTACCCAACACAATACAATACAGGACAACACAACACAATACAGGACTACACAATACAGGACAACACGACACAATACAGGACTACACAACACAATACAGGACAACACAACACAATACAGGACAACACACTACAGGACTACACAATACAGGACTACACAACCCAATACAGGACTACACAACACAATACAGGACAACACAACACAATACAGGACTACACAACACAATACAGGACTACACAACCCAATACAGGACTACACAACCCAATACAGGACTACACAACACAATACAGGACAACACAACACAATACAGGACAACACAACACAATACAGGACTACACAATACAGGACAACACGACACAATACAGGACTACACAACACAATACAGGACAACACAACACAATACAGGACAACACACTACAGGACTACACAATACAGGACTACACAACCCAATACAGGACTACACAACACAATACAGGACAACACAACACAATACAGGACTACACAACACAATACAGGACTACACAACCCAATACAGGACTACACAACCCAATACAGGACATCACAACTCACTACAGGACAACACAACTCACTACAGGACTACACAACACAATACAGGACAACACAACCCAATACAGGACAACACAATACAGGACTACACAACACAATACAATGCTTGACAACACAATACAGGACTACACAACCCAACACAGGACAACACAATACAGGACTACACAACACAATACAGGACAACACAACCCAATACAGGAAAACACAACCCAATACAGGACAACACAACACAATACAGGACTACACAACACAATACAGGACTACACAACACAATACAGGACTACACAACACAACACAGGACAACACAACCCAACACAGGACTACACAACCCAATACAGGACAACACAATACAGGACTTCACTACACAATAGAGGACTACACAACACAATACAGGACAACACAATACAGGACTACAAAATACAGGACAACACAACACAATACAATTCAGTACAGGACTACACAACACAATACAGGACAACACCACAATACAGGACAACACAACACAACCCAATACAGGACAACACAACACAATAAAGGACAACACAATACAAGACTACACAACACAATACAATACAGGACAACACCATACAGTACTACACAACATAATACAGGACTACACAACACAATACAGGACTACACATTACAGGACTACACAACACAGTACAGGACAACACAACACAATACAGGACTACACAACACAATACAGGACAACACAACCCAATACAGGACTACACAATCCAATACAGGACAACACAACCCAATACAGGACTACACAACACAATACAGGACAACACAATACAGGACTACACAACCCAATACAGCACAACACAATACAGGACAACACAATACAGGACAACACATTACAGGACTACACAACACAATACAGGACAACACAACACAATACAGGACTACACAACACAATATAGGACTACACAACACAATACAGGACAACACAACCCAATACAGGACAATACAACACAGGACAACACAACACAATACAGGACAACACAACACAGGAGAACACAATACAGGACTACACAACCCAATACAGGACAACACAACACAATACAGGACAACACAATACAGGACAGGACTACACAATACAGGACAACACAACACAGGACAACACAACACAATACAGGACAACACAACACAGGACAACCCAATACAGGACTACACAACCCAATACATTACAACACAAACTAATACAGGACAACACAATACAATACATGACAACACAGCACAATACAGGACTACACAATACAGGACTACACAACACAATACAGGACTACAAAACACAATACAGGACTACACATCACAATACAGGACAACACAACCCAATACAGGACTACACAATACAGGACTACACAACCCAATACAGGACTACACAATACAGGACTACACAACACAACACAGGACAACACAATGCAGGACAACACAACACAATACAGGACAACCCAATACAGGACTACACAACCCAATACAGGACAACACAACACAATACAGGACTACACAACACAATACAGGACTACACAACACAACACAGGACAACACAATGCAGGACAACACAACACAATACAGGACAACCCAATACAGGACTACACAATCCAATACAGGACAACACAACCCAATACAGGACTACACAACACAATACAGGACAACACAATACAGGACTACACAACCCAATACAGCACAACACAATACAGGACAACACAATACAGGACAACACATTACAGGACTACACAACACAATACAGGACAACACAACACAATACAGGACTACACAACACAATATAGGACTACACAACACAATACAGGACAACACAACCCAATACAGGACAATACAACACAGGACAACACAACACAATACAGGACAACACAACACAGGAGAACACAATACAGGACTACACAACCCAATACAGGACAACACAACACAATACAGGACAACACAATACAGGACAGGACTACACAATACAGGACAACACAACACAGGACAACACAACACAATACAGGACAACACAACACAGGACAACCCAATACAGGACTACACAACCCAATACATTACAACACAAACTAATACAGGACAACACAATACAATACATGACAACACAGCACAATACAGGACTACACAATACAGGACTACACAACACAATACAGGACTACAAAACACAATACAGGACTACACATCACAATACAGGACAACACAACCCAATACAGGACTACACAATACAGGACTACACAACCCAATACAGGACTACACAATACAGGACTACACAACACAACACAGGACAACACAATGCAGGACAACACAACACAATACAGGACAACCCAATACAGGACTACACAACCCAATACAGGACAACACAACACAATACAGGACTACACAACACAATACAGGACTACACAACACAACACAGGACAACACAATACAGGACAACACAACCCAATACAGGACTACACAACCCAATACAGGACAACACAACTCACTACAGGACTACACAACACAATACAGGACAACACAACCCAATACAGGACTACACAATACAGGACTACACAACACAATACAATACTTGACAACACAATACAGGACTACACAACCCAACACAGGACAACACAATACAGGACTACACAACACAATACAGGACAACACAACCCAATACAGGACAACACAACACAATACAGGACTACACAACAACACAGTACAACACAATACAGGACAACACAATACAGGACAACACAACACAATACAGCACTACACAACACAGGACAACACAATACAGGACAACACATCCCAATACAGGACAACACAACACAATACAGGACTACACAACACATTACAGGACTACACAACCCAATACAGGACTACACAATCCAATACAGGACAACACAACCCAATACAGGACTACACAACACAATACAGGACAACACAATACAGGACTACACAACCCAATACAGGACAACACAATACAGGACAACACAATACAGGACTACACAACACAACACAATACAGGACAACACAACCCAATACAGGACAACACAACCCAATACAGGACAACACAATACAGGACTACACAACCCAATACAGGACAACACAATACAGGACAACACAATACAGGACTACACAATACAGGACAACACAATACAGGACTACACAACACAATACAATACAGGACAACACAACAAAGGACAACACAATACAGGAATACACAACACAAAACAGGACAACACAACACAGTACAGGACAACACAGTACAGGACTACACAACCCAATACAGGACAACACAATACAGGACAACACAACACAATACAGGACTACACAACACAACACAGGACAACATGATACAGGACAACACAACCCAATACAGGACAACACAACACAATACAGGACAACACAATACGATACAGGACTACCCAACACAATACAATACAGGACAACACAACACAATACAGGACTACACAATACAGGACAACACGACACAATACAGGACTACACAACACAATACAGGACAACACAACACAATACAGGACAACACACTACAGGACTACACAATACAGGACTACACAACCCAATACAGGACTACACAACACAATACAGGACAACACAACACAATACAGGACTACACAACACAATACAGGACTACACAACCCAATACAGGACTACACAACCCAATACAGGACTACACAACACAATACAGGACAACACAACACAATACAGGACAACACAACACAATACAGGACTACACAATACAGGACAACACGACACAATACAGGACTACACAACACAATACAGGACAACACAACACAATACAGGACAACACACTACAGGACTACACAATACAGGACTACACAACCCAATACAGGACTACACAACACAATACAGGACAACACAACACAATACAGGACTACACAACACAATACAGGACTACACAACCCAATACAGGACTACACAACCCAATACAGGACATCACAACTCACTACAGGACAACACAACTCACTACAGGACTACACAACACAATACAGGACAACACAACCCAATACAGGACAACACAATACAGGACTACACAACACAATACAATGCTTGACAACACAATACAGGACTACACAACCCAACACAGGACAACACAATACAGGACTACACAACACAATACAGGACAACACAACCCAATACAGGAAAACACAACCCAATACAGGACAACACAACACAATACAGGACTACACAACACAATACAGGACTACACAACACAATACAGGACTACACAACACAACACAGGACAACACAACCCAACACAGGACTACACAACCCAATACAGGACAACACAATACAGGACTTCACTACACAATAGAGGACTACACAACACAATACAGGACAACACAATACAGGACTACAAAATACAGGACAACACAACACAATACAATTCAGTACAGGACTACACAACACAATACAGGACAACACCACAATACAGGACAACACAACACAACCCAATACAGGACAACACCATACAGTACTACACAACATAATACAGGACTACACAACACAATACAGGACTACACATTACAGGACTACACAACACAGTACAGGACAACACAACACAATACAGGACTACACAACACAATACAGGACAACACAACCCAATACAGGACTACACAATCCAATACAGGACAACACAACCCAATACAGGACTACACAACACAATACAGGACAACACAATACAGGACTACACAACCCAATACAGCACAACACAATACAGGACAACACAATACAGGACAACACATTACAGGACTACACAACACAATACAGGACAACACAACACAATACAGGACTACACAACACAATATAGGACTACACAACACAATACAGGACAACACAACCCAATACAGGACAATACAACACAGGACAACACAACACAATACAGGACAACACAACACAGGAGAACACAATACAGGACTACACAACCCAATACAGGACAACACAACACAATACAGGACAACACAATACAGGACAGGACTACACAATACAGGACAACACAACACAGGACAACACAACACAATACAGGACAACACAACACAGGACAACCCAATACAGGACTACACAACCCAATACATTACAACACAAACTAATACAGGACAACACAATACAATACATGACAACACAGCACAATACAGGACTACACAATACAGGACTACACAACACAATACAGGACTACAAAACACAATACAGGACTACACATCACAATACAGGACAACACAACCCAATACAGGACTACACAATACAGGACTACACAACCCAATACAGGACTACACAATACAGGACTACACAACACAACACAGGACAACACAATGCAGGACAACACAACACAATACAGGACAACCCAATACAGGACTACACAACCCAATACAGGACAACACAACACAATACAGGACTACACAACACAATACAGGACTACACAACACAACACAGGACAACACAATACAGGACAACACAACCCAATACAGGACTACACAACCCAATACAGGACAACACAACTCACTACAGGACTACACAACACAATACAGGACAACACAACCCAATACAGGACTACACAATACAGGACTACACAACACAATACAATACTTGACAACACAATACAGGACTACACAACCCAACACAGGACAACACAATACAGGACTACACAACACAATACAGGACAACACAACCCAATACAGGACAACACAACACAATACAGGACTACACAACAACACAGTACAACACAATACAGGACAACACAATACAGGACAACACAACACAACACAACACAGGACAACACAATACAGGACAACCCATCCCAATACAGGACAACACAACACAATACAGGACTACACAACACATTACAGGACTACACAACCCAATACAGGACTACACAATCCAATACAGGACAACACAACCCAATACAGGACTACACAACACAATACAGGACAACACAATACAGGACTACACAACCCAATACAGGACAACACAATACAGGACAACACAATACAGGACTACACAACACAACACAATACAGGACAACACAACCCAATACAGGACAACACAACCCAATACAGGACAACACAATACAGGACTACACAACCCAATACAGGACAACACAATACAGGACAACACAATACAGGACTACACAATACAGGACAACACAATACAGGACTACACAACACAATACAATACAGGACAACACAACAAAGGACAACACAATACAGGAATACACAACACAATACAGGACAACATGATACAGGACAACACAACCCAATACAGGACAACACAACACAATACAGGACTACACAACACATTACATGACTACACAACCCAATACAGGACTACACAACCCAATACAGGACAACACAACCCAATACAGGACTACACAACACAATACAGGACTACACAACACCATACAGGACAACACAATACAGGACTACACAACCCAATACAGGACAACACAATACAGGACAACACAATACGATACAGGACTACCCAACACAATACAATACAGGACAACACAACACAATACAGGACTACACAATACAGGACAACACGACACAATACAGGACTACACAACACAATACAGGACAACACAACACAATACAGGACAACACACTACAGGACTACACAATACAGGACTACACAACCCAATACAGGACTACACAACACAATACAGGACAACACAACACAATACAGGACTACACAACACAATACAGGACTACACAACCCAATACAGGACTACACAACCCAATACAGGACTACACAACACAATACAGGACAACACAACACAATACAGGACAACACAACACAATACAGGACTACACAATACAGGACAACACGACACAATACAGGACTACACAACACAATACAGGACAACACAACACAATACAGGACAACACACTACAGGACTACACAATACAGGACTACACAACCCAATACAGGACTACACAACACAATACAGGACAACACAACACAATACAGGACTACACAACACAATACAGGACTACACAACCCAATACAGGACTACACAACCCAATACAGGACATCACAACTCACTACAGGACAACACAACTCACTACAGGACTACACAACACAATACAGGACAACACAACCCAATACAGGACAACACAATACAGGACTACACAACACAATACAATACTTGACAACACAATACAGGACTACACAACCCAACACAGGACAACACAATACAGGACTACACAACACAATACAGGACAACACAACCCAATACAGGAAAACACAACCCAATACAGGACAACACAACACAATACAGGACTACACAACACAATACAGGACTACACAACACAATACAGGACTACACAACACAACACAGGACAACACAACCCAACACAGGACTACACAACCCAATACAGGACAACACAATACAGGACTTCACTACACAATAGAGGACTACACAACACAATACAGGACAACACAATACAGGACTACAAAATACAGGACAACACAACACAATACAATTCAGTACAGGACTACACAACACAATACAGGACAACACCACAATACAGGACAACACAACACAACCCAATACAGGACAACACAACACAATAAAGGACAACACAATACAAGACTACACAACACAATACAATACAGGACAACACCATACAGTACTACACAACATAATACAGGACTACACAACACAATACAGGACTACACATTACAGGACTACACAACACAATACAGGACAACACAACACAATACAGGACTACACAACACAATACAGGACAACACAACCCAATACAGGACTACACAATCCAATACAGGACAACACAACCCAATACAGGACTACACAACACAATACAGGACAACACAATACAGGACTACACAACCCAATACAGCACAACACAATACAGGACAACACAATACAGGACAACACATTACAGGACTACACAACACAATACAGGACAACACAACACAATACAGGACTACACAACACAATATAGGACTACACAACACAATACAGGACAACACAACCCAATACAGGACAACACAACCCAATACAGGACAACACAACACAATACACGACTACACAACAACACAGGACAACACAATACAGGACAACACAACACAATACAGGACAACACAATACAGGACTACACAACCCAATACAGGACAACACAACACAATACAGGACAATACAACACAGGACAACACAACACAATACAGGACAACACAACACAGGAGAACACAATACAGGACTACACAACCCAATACAGGACAACACAACACAATACAGGACAACACAATACAGGACAGGACTACACAATACAGGACAACACAACACAGGACAACACAACACAATACAGGACAACACAACACAGGACAACCCAATACAGGACTACACAACCCAATACATTACAACACAAACTAATACAGGACAACACAATACAATACATGACAACACAGCACAATACAGGACTACACAATACAGGACTACACAACACAATACAGGACTACAAAACACAATACAGGACTACACATCACAATACAGGACAACACAACCCAATACAGGACTACACAATACAGGACTACACAACCCAATACAGGACTACACAATACAGGACTACACAACACAACACAGGACAACACAATGCAGGACAACACAACACAATACAGGACAACCCAATACAGGACTACACAACCCAATACAGGACAACACAACACAATACAGGACTACACAACACAATACAGGACTACACAACACAACACAGGACAACACAATACAGGACAACACAACCCAATACAGGACTACACAACCCAATACAGGACAACACAATACAGGACTACACAACACAATACAGGACTATACAACACAATACGTGACAACACAATACAGGACTACACAATACAGTACAACACAACACAATACAATACAGGACAGGACTACACAACACAATTCAGGACAACACCACAATACAGGACAACACAACCCAATACAGGACAACACAACACAATACAGGACAACACAACACAATACAGGACTACACAATACAGGACAACACGACACAATACAGGACTACACAACACAAGACAACACAACACAATACAGGACAGCACAACACGATACAGGACTACACAACACAAGACAACACAACACAATACAGGACAGCACAACACGATACAGGACTACACAACACAGGACAACACGATACAATACAGGACAACACAATACAGGACAGCACAGGACAGGACAACACAATACAGGACAACACAACACAACACAACTCAAGACAACACAACACAGGACAACACAACACAGCCATATCTGCATGTTGAAGGCAGAGAGAGACAAATGGAAAGGAAAAGAGCAATTGACACGCATAATTTGAAAATCACATCCGTGGGGAGTTTTCCTAACTAAACTTGCCAGAGGTGAAGGGGGTGAATGGGCGAGCAGGGGGGTAGGAGGTGGAGGAGGAGGGGGGGGGGGGGGGGGGGGGGGGGGGGGTGTTGGAAATCTCTTGGACGGAAGACATCAGCACATTAACTGTGATCACTGACCGTGAGAAAGAGAGTGAGAGACGTCACTTTATTACCCAATGACTATCATCCCCGTGTCACTAGTTCATTCTCTTTTTCCCAAAAGACATCAACACACTCACTTGCTCTTTGACGTACGTAGATGCATAAAGGGCATGTGGGGAGAGGGGGTAGGGGGGGAAATGATGGTGTATGTAGGGGGGTGGTGAGTTAGGGTTACCAGGACAGGTGGTCAGATAGGATGCCCTACTGGAATCATGAGGCAGGAATGGAAGGATGGAGGGAGGGGATGGAGGGAGGGATGTATGAGAGGAGTAATGCGGAGGTTATGGAGAGAGTTAAGGGGTTGTCCATCTACCCAGTCATAGTTGAGTAAACATTAACAGTAGTATACTATGTCGGCCTCTCGTCCGTTCCCTTTGAGTGTAAACGCTGTTTATTCTACAGCTTGGTGGAATTCCCTGGAGGAGGAAATGGTGGAGCAATATCAGCATGATGAAATGATTGGCTCCCAAAATCACGTTTGCAATTGGAGCTTCCGGTGTTTCCAGCATTGCGTCATATACAACATTCCCTCTGTTTACACATCCAAGGCAGGATCAGAGCCTTAACCTTCACCTCCATTACACTACAGTCCCTTACAGTAACTATTGGTGTCATTTAGAACAGGAGTTTTACACTACAGAAATCAATTGGAATACCAGAAGGGTTATTTGGACAATACCAACATATTCAAATGTATGTAAATGTAAAAAAGTATGATAAATATTATGAAATTATTCAAATGTGCCCTTATTGTATACCAGGGATGATCGAGTCCAACTTCCAGCCAGTTAAGGATCAAACCCAGCAGACACTCTGACCCATCAAAAGGCTTCATATGACAGTGAGGAAACCATGTAAGAGTCAGTTGCGTGCAGAACTACATGGCGTCAGGGTTTGTCAAGGCTACGCAAGGATTGACTAACACGGTAAAGTTGGACTAAGTGAGTCAGGTTTGTCTGGCCAGAAGGGCAAGGGAAGGCCATGTCACAGGTTCCCTACTCTCACTCTCTGATGTCTTACTAATGTTTCATACACATACGGACACAGTCACAGACATAGGGAGGGCTGTAGTACGCCGTGACACAGTCACAGACATAGAGAGGGCTGTAGTACGCCGTGACACAGTCACAGACATAGGGAGGCTGTAGTACGCCGTGACACAGTCACAGACATATGGAGGGCTGTAGTACGCCGTGACACAGTCTCAGACATATGGAGGGCTGTAGTAAGCCGTGACACAGTCACAGACATAGGGAGGGCTGTAGTACGCCGTGACACAGTCACAGACATACAGAGGGCTGTAGTACGCCATGACACAGTCACAGACATACGGAGGGCTGTAGTAAGCCGCGACACAGTCACAGACATAGGGAGGGCTGTAGTACGCCGTGACACAGTCACAGACATAGGGAGGGCTGTAGTACGCCGTGACGCAGTCACAGACATATGGAGGGCTGTAGTACGCCGTGACACAGTCACAGACATATGGAGGGCTGTAGTACGCCGTGACACAGTCACAGACATACAGAGGGCTGTAGTACGCCGTGACACAGTCACAGACATACGGAGGGCTGTAGTAAGCCGCGACACAGTCACAGACATAGGGAGGGCTGTAGTACGCCGTGACACAGTCACAGACATAGGGAGGGCTGTAGTACGCCGTGACGCAGTCACAGACATATGGAGGGCTGTAGTACGCCGTGACACAGTCACAGACATATGGAGGGCTGTAGCAAGCCGTGACACAGTCACAGACATAGCGAGGGCTGTAGTACGCCGTGACACAGTCACAGACATATGGAGGGCTGTAGTAAGCCGCGACACAGTCACAGACATAGGGAGGGCTGTACTAAGCCGCGACACAGTCACAGACATATGGAGGGCTGTAGTACGCCGTGACACAGTCACAGACATATGGAGGGCTGTAGTACGCCGTGACAAAGTCACAGACATATGGAGGGCTGTAGTACGCCGTGACACAGTCAAAGACATATGGAGGGCTGTAGCAAGCCGTGACACAGTCACAGACATAGCGAGGGCTGTAGTACGCCGTGACACAGTCACAGACATATGGAGGGCTGTAGTAAGCCGCGACACAGTCACAGACATATGGAGGGCTGTAGTACACCGTGACACAGTCACAGACAT